>NW_018229005.1:0-784 GCF_001263595.1 Phalaenopsis equestris
AGAAAAGAAACCCTCACAATTAGAAACTCTAAACTTTTCTTTGCTCCACTTGAAGTTCCACATGTTGATCATAACCTCTAGCACTTAGTAGGTGAGGTCAGTATGGAGGATCTCAAGGAAAGTCCCCATAGGACTGCTTGACCTTAGGGCTGATCTTGGGTGTTGGTCTGAAGCTAGTTCACTCACTTACAGTCACTATCAACTATATTCACTTGCAACCCTACCTAAACCTAGAAGTATTGACTTTGATCCTTTGATCTTGTGTATAATATGCCCCATAATATTTAAAAAACTATAATCATAGGGACATCTGATTTGACATATAACTTGACACATTAGAAAACATAAACTCATCACGGCGAGGAGCTTGGGGTTAGCATTGTGGATAGCACGGTCATCTTCAACAGCAAGAGGATCTATAACAACATATCTTTCCTTAGAATTAAACAACAAGTCATAGGATTTCGAAGTTGTTTGATTATGCAACATAAATCCTCAAACTTTTCTTTAGGCCTTTGTATAGCTCTACTGTACAATTTAAGTCTTGACTCGTCTTAGGATTCCGAAGTTGTCGTTGACCTAAATCCTCACATCTTCTAGGTTATTTGTGTAATCATTTCACACGAATGTAAGCCCTAAACAAATAAAATTGACGGAATGAAATAATTAAATATTTCTCTCCAAAACTTAAACCAAACATTAAGATAGTTTGAGAAGTCACAGAGGTTCTCCTCAGTATTTATGACATACCTCAGTTCTTCCTCCTTTTGGATTCAACAATAAA
>NW_018229006.1:0-5082 GCF_001263595.1 Phalaenopsis equestris
TAAATTTCAAACGAACCGAATACAAACACAAGCTCAGCTCGTTCGTGTTCGATTCGTTCACACCCCTTGCATGCCACTGAATTCTTGCATGGAAATGTCTTTTTTTTTTTTTTGTAATAACTTAAATTTTAGTGTTAGACATGTAAATATATAAAGAGTTCGGTTGCTATGACCTTAAAGGGCCCTAAAATAAAGTAGTTAACGAGAAGAATTAAAATAGTTAAAAATGGTTTATAGTATTTTTAAAATTAAGTTTATTTATTTTTAACAATTAAAATATATTTTACTTTAAATTAAAAAATTAGCAAAATAAAATAAAATATTTAGCCCCCCACGTCAGGAGAAATTATTGCATACGGATACCGCATGCATTTCTACATGCGGTGTCCGATCCTGACCGTAGATCACTAGAAAAATCGATCAGCATTATTTTAGTTTTTTTTTAAAAAAATTTAGGTGGGACCCACCGAAAATCATCCTGACCATAAATCACTTAATTCACGGTCAGGATTAGACACCGCACGCAAGATGCGTGCAATGTCCGATCTGTATGGAATAATTTTTCCCACCCCGAGCTAATTTGCAATTGCAACATGTGGTAAAAGACGTCAGCATCGATTTCACGCTTCACAAAAATACCTTTCAACTTTGTTTATTTCTCTTTTGAATTTTATAAGTGGTTTTTATTGTTTGAAATTATTAGTCTTTTAAATACATTCCATAAAAATTTAAATATAATAAATCTATGTTTCAATTTTTTTTAAAAAAATACACTTGTAAACATATTTTTTAAAAATAATTATTGATATTATTATTGTTATTATTATTAATATTAATATTAAAGAAATTATTTTCAAAACAATTTTATAACCGCATTTATAAATGCTTCTACCACACATATAAACCCCAAATATAGTATATGAAAAATTTAAAAATTATTATCAAATTCTCAATAGTTTGAATTATATGCATTCATTATTTTTTAAAAAATATAAATAAAAATAAATAAAAAAAAGGTTTGTTCATTTCAAGTTAAAATATTCAGGGTTAGTGGCGCACATGCCTATAATAAAAGAAGTGATCTATTTTTGAATTTAGTAGAACATGGTCGTAGTAGAACATGAGCTTACTATTAGTTAGAAATTAACGTGGAATCGTGTGACGAGTTTGATGCAAAAGAGTATATTTTATAAATATGAAATTATATTTAAATAAAACGTGAATAAATTTTTTGTAAGAATTACATACATACCACTCAATATTTATGCATTTACATTATCTAATACCTCATTCAATTTTCTTTGAAGATGCCACCCTATCCATACATGAAAAGATGTATTGTATTTTTAACAATGGGTGATATTTTCGATGTGATATGATGGTTCGAGTGTTATAAATGTAATGAATGATATTTAGTTGTTAGATATACTAATACAAAAGAATCAGGCGGTATGTATGTAATTGCCCCCATTTTCTTAAAATTAAAATGCCTGTATATAGGGCTGTGAAAAAAACTCATGTCTGCACACAGACCATCATATTCAATCTTGTTCAGCTCATTTTAGCTCGATGTATATATATATATATATATATATATATATACATAAATCATAACAGTTGTGTGATCAAGTAATTATGTACTGAAGTTGTGCAAGTTCGAATCCAACAACCCAAGAGATCCTTTGCACGAACCTTTGCATGCATGGGCAAAGCGATTTATAAGCAAAAATTGAAGTTTAGGTGTTAGATATGTAAATACATAAGTTGTGTGATATGTATATAAATGTTCCTAAGCAAAAAAATATAGGGGCAATTACATGCAAATCAGCAAAAAAATTATGTACAAATCAACCACCCTCTTTTATCCTATTTTCAAATTCTCACTTGAATATCAAAATTAAAACCCCCACCAATACTTTTCATTTTTATCAAATTCTCAATAGTTTGATCGTGTAAAGACATCGGTTCGATAGTAAAAAAAAAAACAAATTGGTGGTTAATTTATAAATATCAACGTTTTAGGTAGTTTGTATGTAATTATCCCAAAAATTATATATTTCTATTTAATTAAAACCCCTCTCTCTCTCTCCTTAATATAATATAAGGTCATCTGACATGAATATTCACATTAACATCAATAAAATTCTAAAATTTATTTTTAAAAAAAAATTGAAAAAGGTCCAAATCTAAAAAGAATAAAAATGATAAATAACATAATAATAATGATATAATATACTTAACAGCATATTTGCAAATGATAAACCAAGGGACTGATCTATAAAAAGAAACTTTACACCCCAACCCCTAACCTTAGTGAAGGATTACTAAATTAGATGGGCAAAGTGGTTAAAAGCTCCATTGCAGCAGACAAATCATGATCCGGAACACATGTTATGAAGAATTACAGGGGAAGTAAAAGCACTAACCTGAGAAACTCAGGCTTTCCGAAAATTCATGAATGCAGGTGATGTTCCAAATCAAAACCATTGGGATCAGATAGGCTTGCTCCAGGTCTGTCAAAAATAAATAAATAAATAGTAATGTAAAACGGGCCTTTAATATATGCTTTAAAGTGAAGCATGAAGAGTTGAATACCTCTTGTTTATGATGCAGTAGTGAAACTTAAGCTTCTCATTCTTCACATCTTCAGCATACTGCAAGCAGAGAAAGATGAGGATCAATAACAAAGGTTTCCAAATAATGTGAGAATAAATACCATATATTCTGTACCATTTTTAATGCGACGTATACTGATGAAAATGCGAGTGATCCGAAGGGTATGTCATCCAGAGAGAAAAGAGTGCATTCCAGTGATTCCGAGCCAGCCGAAAAATAAGGCTTCTTCATTTTTGCTCGGAATATGATGTAGCTCTGTACTGCATGTGTCATCAAAAGCCACATGCATCAATAGATTGTTGTCTACCAAGTATAAGAAAATCGGGAGATTTATGTACATACATAAAAAATTTTTAGGATGATTTAAATACATACCACTTAATTCCCATGTATTTACATATTTGACAGCTTAACTTCAATTTGCACATATATGCCACCTTACGTTTACATCAAAACGTGTATTTCATGTTTTTTTTAAGTCGAAGTAATGGTTTATTGATGTAACATGAGGATTTGAGTGATATAAAGGTAAAAAGTAAAGTTTCGGTGTCAGATATTTAAATATATATGAATTGAGTGTTACGGATACAAATGGCCTAAATTTTTATGTAGTTATCTATGTAGCATGTAAATCTTTATATTTACTTGTATACTATTCTAATCTTTAAAGCACATGAAAAATATCATTACTCAGGCCTATCTGGGATTATTATTATTATTATTATTATCATCATTATTTTGCTGTGGCTTTGCTTTTGGTTTTAAAAATAGATTTTTTTGGTGTATTTTTTTGTTTTAAAAATAAAGAAACATTTTTTAAACCAATCAAAATAGTTTTCATATTTTTTAAATGTTTTTAAAAACAATAGCATCTTATTTGAACAAACTAAGCAAGTTTTATTTAAAAACAAAATATTAAAAAAAACAAAAATGATCCCAAACAGCCACTTATCGAACGTAATGTGCATGTTTTGATATGATTATATAACTAAAACTAAAAATCTTGATATAAAAAATTTAAATACATAAAAATTTTGTGGTATGTATGTTAATCCCCCAAGTAAATGTTAGGAATATGAGGCCCTTTATCTAATGTTAAATACAACTTTAAAGCATGTGTTTTGATATAATTTTAGATACTAAAATGTCAAATAAATAAATTTAAACATCAAGAAGTTAGAAATGTAAATTCATAAGAAATTTGTGGAATGTATGTAAATCCCCCAAGTAAATACTAGGAAAACAAGATTTTTTTTTTCGCACCTGTCCAATGTAAGGAATATCTAATTGAGCAAATGGTGAAATAATTTCAACTTCAGCGTTTGCTTCTTCAAAGGTTTCCCTCATTGCCCCTTCAGCAGCTGACTCCCCGATCTCCAAGTAACCAGCAGGAAGAGTCCTGCAAAACTCTACATCATCACATAATTAAGGAACAGTAATTCAACTAATTTAGGGCTAGGTAATGGTGATCTAGTTTGGGCATATTTAACCAGCCTTGAAATATTGAGTTAATAGAGAGGCTTAAGGATGTGTAAAAAAGCTGGAGAGACTGTCGATTATTAGGGGAAGGTCTGGAGATCAGATATGGATGATTAAGATTCAAGGTATTTTAGGAGTCACGAAGAGAGGATCAATCTTAGATCAAGAGAGCCCTAGTTGTGTCCAACGGCTTCAAGAGAAATTTAAGATTTTTTTATAGTTGTAGGTTGTGGGCATATGCATTGAGATGATGCTAGGAAAGTGAGAGTACATGTTGTAAAAGAGATTGAAAAACAGTTCAATAACTAAAAGAAAGAAAAAAAGGTTGGGAGCGGGGCGGCCGGAGCCTCTAAAGCCTAAAGATTTTGCTCTCCAACTCCTGTCAAAACATCAAAACCTCACTTTCATTCATGTCCAATAATATTTAAATTATTATATCAAAATCTGCAAATCAAAATAAAAAAAGAGAAAAATAATATATAAAAATCACCCCACATGGAGTCACTTGCCCTAATGCTTCCTAATCAAGCTCACAGCTAATACTAAAAATATATATATAAAAACTAAATATAAAAATAATAAATTAAATGTTAAAATTTTAAAAAATTTTAATTCAAATTTAAATTTTTTATTATATATATTTTTTGTTCCATAAGGCTCTTTATTAAGGCTTTCTCGATGATGATATCTAAGCCCATGGTCCAATATTGAGCACTTGATCATGATTATATAATGCGGTATTCAAAATCATCTTGATGTTCTAAATTAGAAGAAAGGAAGGAGTTAGTTCAATTAAAATTTGAAGTCATCCTCAAGCGAATCAAAAAAATTGAAGAAAAATTTTTGAGTTTTGTGGAAATAGAAAAGATTTGATAGGAACGAGACAAGTTTCCGTAAATATTATGGTAGAAATAATAGATTCTACTCCGCAGTATCACATCAACTGATACAATCACGAATGACCTTCAGCATACTGCAAGCAGAGAA
>NW_018229006.1:5574-6364 GCF_001263595.1 Phalaenopsis equestris
CTTCAAAACTATTTTGGCGGGTTCGCCATTGACTCGGTGGAGGATGACACGGGCGGTGTCGTAGGCGTCAATCTAATAAAATCATCAATAAGATGAGCAAGAATGAATGTTCTTAGAGGGTTAGAAAGCAAATTAAAAGAAATGCATGACAAACTTATAAACATTAAAAATAAACATTCAAGCTAGACCGAAAAATTACACTAACTTAGAGAAATGTTTCACAAAGGCTAACATAGTTTTTAGGAATGTTTAGAAAACCAGGTCGGACTGGTCTGGCTTGTTTGACATCGAACCGATAGCTGGTTCGACCCGAAACATATGAAACACTGCTTCTATTTGCGAACCGCCTAGGACCAGTCGAACCACTGGTTTGAAGCGGTTCGACCCACAGGCCAGAAAATAGTTCAATGTCTTTTATTCTGCAGTTCACCTTCCCTACCGTAAAATTCTTAGTTCGTGACTTTGTTTGGAACAAGTCTTCGCCTTCCCAATTTTTTAAAGCATATCTGCCTTTTCTTGTTTGAGACTTAGAATGGGAGTTCTTTGCCTTTCAAGCCGTTCGCCATCTTTCCTCGACATCAGCAGCGTGCCAAACATTTCACCGCATTCACCGTAAGTCTTCCTAACTATTTTGTATGCCAACAAGATTGTTTCCCAAGTATTAATACCTTAATTGTATGCCAACAAGATTGTTTCCCAATGCTCGTGACCAATGCTCGTGACAAATGTGGCTGGAAGAGGTGGCCGACTAGTAAGGATAGGCTGCCCGGAAGAGGTTGTCAGCAGGTAA
>NW_018229007.1:0-5135 GCF_001263595.1 Phalaenopsis equestris
AGGATGAATTTTGGAGGGGTGCTTAGGAAACTCTTAGAAAAAGCTCATCCACACCTTTAAAAGAAGACTTTGGCCGACGATTGAGAGGTGCTAAGAGGGGAAGAGTGGTGTTAAGTGTAGAGAGTTTAGTAGAGAGTCTAATTGTAAGGAATTCTTTGAGAGATTGTATGAGTGGAGGGAAAGTGAGAGATTTCTTCCTCTTTACCGCTTTGAAGAGGAATTTTGTGTGTTGTATAGAAAGGAAGAGATTCAGAGGAACTTCGAGGAGTTTGCCTGGGGAGAAATTAGAGATAAGTGTTATTTACTTATTGTAGTTTGTATGAGTTCATTTTTATATATGAATTCTGAGTTTTGTTGTGTCTTCCCCTTGAGTTCTACGTAGTTTTCTTTGTCTTTCTCCTTGTCTTGAGATTTGTGAAATGGCGATTTGAATTGGTTGAGCCATGAAAATGTTAAAGAAATTGTGATGATCTTTTTACTTTGATCTTAATTTAGTTTCAATTTGGCCAATTGATTTGTTAAAATATGATGAGTTTTATTTTACAACTAAAGTGAAGATTACATCCAAGATTCAGGGAGGTCAAAGCCCTTGGAAATTGGGTGAAAATAAATAAGGAAATAAAATTATCGGGCGTAGAATTGGAGATTTTAGAGTGACATACTAAAATCCCCAATTCGGTCCTATCATTTGGGTGCAGAAGTGCAGATGTTAGCCCTCAGGTGAGGAGAACGTGGGAGCTCCGAAGTGAGTGCTGGTATCCTCCTAGCCTAGCCGGAGATTCAGACAATAAGTGTAGGATTAGTCAATGTTCATTATGCCTGGACCAAAGGGTAAAGAATAGATATGCTCCTATTTAGTACAATACAATTTGAACTGATTCACTTTATCCACTTGTGACTTTACTATTACTGAATATTTTATATATACAAATTTATTGAATCTATAACTGTTGTCAAGTTTTTGGTGCTGTTGCTGAGGAATTAAATCTTTTAGCAGCTATTAAATACTTATATTTTTAAGCATATATAAAGTCACTGTCAAGCATCACTAGACTTAATAATTCTACAAACATTGGCATATTTGGATATTGAAGCTCAAGAGCTTACATCTGATAAAATGATGTTAAGAGGATTTAATCAGAAGGGAGAAAGAGAACTTGGATCAATTACATTGTTAATGAAAGTTGAATTATTAAGAAAATTCCATATCATCGACGCAAAAATCTCTTTCAATGCTTTACTTAGACGACCTTGGATTCACAAGCATAAAATGGTTCCATCATCCTTACATCAATGCATCAAATATTTCAAAGAAGGACAAGAACATTGTATTAAAGGGGATTTACAGCCGTTCTCAGTTTAGGAAGTAGACATTCATGAAGACGCCGCCTACTACGCGCCTCCAAAGAAGACAGTCTTTTCCTATGAAGTCGTGACACATGAAATGGAAGACTCAGAAGAATCATAAAGAATAGGCCATTCATCTCCATTTCGACAATATATTATCATCTCTTCAAAACAAGGTGGTAGAGGTTCTTTTAGCTCATATACCCAAGATCAAGGCTGGGGATGTGGACGAGGAAGAACCAATACGATTGTTGAACGGACTAGGCTGACCATCAACATCGACATGGAAGAAAGTTTGGATGAAGAAAGCTCCGAGGAAGAAATGATGATGATAAAATAGAATAAACCTCAATACGTTCAATATGAGATCTCCTTAGAAGAGGTAGAGAAAGACAAATAAAAGTCGATGTATGATCGGATCAACCACTATCTGAATGCTACGGCCCTTATTTCGATCTACCCGCAAAAGGTCGGGAGTTTAGAGGTCACAGAAGTCCGTAGTGTTGGCTTGAAGCAGATCAAGTTTTACCGTGTTTCTCCTTCTAGTTTTCTTGAAAATCATGTAAATTTAGAAGAGGATTCTAAAGAATTAATAGAATTACCATTTGATTACTTTTCTCCTTGTGTACAAAAATTAATTCAGCAAGGACATGTGTCAAAGTAAATGTCAAAAGATAAGTTACAACTTTTTAAGAAATTGTGGAAAGTTAAAAGTCGATCTCCTAATTTGAAAGAAGGTCTCAGATGTGGTACTGTAGGACCAGTTGATGATTCAGAATTTTGCATGGTCGTTATTAGCAAATTGGAGGAGGGTTGCCTCGATATAGAGAATGAATCTTAAAACCAGTTAATAGATGATGCACCACCGGAATTTGAAGAAGAAATTAAGTCAACAGTTGATGAGTTGAAAGAAATCAACCTCGGGACTGAGGAGCAACCTCGACCAACCTTTATAAGTTCTTTACTTGGTGGGAAGAAACCATAGAGTTGATAAGATTATTATCATAACTTAAAGATTGCTTCGCCTGGAGTTACGATAAAATGTAAGGACTGTCAGCAGAAGTAACAGTGGATAAGCTTAGGGTGGACAAAAATATGACCTCAGTAAAATAAGCTCCAAGAAGAATGCACCTCAAAATAGAGAAACAAGTCATTACTGAAGTAAGAAAATTAATAGATGCTAACTTTGTGCGGGAAGAGCGATACCCCACATGGCTAGCCAACATTGTTCCAGTTAAGAAGAAAAATGCACAGATCCATGTATGTGTCAATTTCAGGGATCTAAATAAGGTGTGTCCAAAAGACAGAATTTCCATTACCAATACCAGAGTTAATGGTGGACTTCGCTTCAACGCATGAAATTTTCAATTTTTTCTTTTATAGATGGATCTTCAGGATACAACCAAATAAAGATGGCTCCAGAAGATGCATCACTCACAACTTTTTGAACATCGATCAAGAACTTTTGCTACATAGTGACATCATTCAGATTGAAGAATGTCGGAGCAACATATCAACTAGCAATGATGAAAATGTTTAATGACCTCATTCACAACCAAGTGGAGTGTTACATGGGTGACTAAGTTATCAAGTGTAAACAAAAAATAAACCATTTGTACGATTTGAGGATTGTGTTCAAACAATTATGACAATATAAATTTAAGATTTATCCCTTAAAGTGTGCCTTCGGTGTTACCTCCATAAAATTTCTAGGATTCATTGTTCGTCATCGAAGAATCGAGATTGACCCAGATAATATTAAAGCTAGCTTGAAAATGCCTCCTCCCAAAACTTTAAAACACTACGTTCCTTCCAAGGAAAGTTGGCATATCTGAGATGCTTTATTTCTAATGTGTCACGTAGGTGTCAGCCCTTCTCGACATTAGTTAAGAAGGACATCAAATTTGTTTGGGAAGAGAAATGCCAAAGGGCCTTCAAGGACCTTAAGAAATATTTAATGACACCTCTTATTTTGGCAGCTCCTATCGCAGGAAAACTATTGATACTTTATACTGCAGCTTTAGACGACTCTCTTGGAGCCCTATTAACTCAAGTCAATAACGAGGGTAAGGAAAATGCACTCTACGACTTGAGTCGACGTCTAATACTCACAGAGATAAAGTATCAACCTATTGAGAAGCATTGTCTAGCTTGAATTTTCGCCGCCCAAAATTTTAGGCACTACATGCTTTCTCATAAAATTACTCTTATTTTAAAATTTAATCCATTGTAATATTTAATGACCCAACCAATACTTTCCGGATGTCTAGCAAGATGGTTGATGGCTTTATTGCAATTCAATATAACTTTTGTTCCCCTCCGCGCTATCAAGAGACAGAGTTTAGCAGATGTTTTTGTAGCATACCCACTTTCAACTGGGTCCCCACTCAACGATGAACTACCAGATGAGAAAATACTGTAAATAGAACCCTCTAATGCTAGACATTGGGAAATGTACTTCGATGGGGCTTCATCAGGACGGAAAGATAAAGGATCGAAAATGGTTATACTAGGCAAAGTAGGGATTCGTATGATTTTCATCACTCCAAATAAAGGTATGTTGAGATTCTCATACCATCCGACAGAGCCGTGTACAAATAACGAAGCAGAATATGAAGCAATAATCACTGGGTTGGAGTTGACAATCTCGATGGATATAACAGACGTTGGTATCTATGACAATTCTCAACTTGTCATTCAACAAGTCGCTAGACAATACAATATTTTGAAATCGAGGCTAGCTGAATACCACTGACATACAATTAAGCTGCTCAAATAGATCTCTAACTTTATATAAGATTTCTCAGGAAAATAATGCTCATGCGATGCTTTAACAAAACTTGCTATGGAGCTGGCATGCTCACCGAATGATTTGATACACCTAAAGTTTATAGTGTTTTTAGAAACATTTTTATATCTATCTTTTAGATATTGCGCTTTAATGAAGGTATTTTTGTGTTTTCCTTACAGATACAGGTAAAAAGGTGAAAAATGGAAAAAGATCAAATTTGGAGCAAAAAGGTGAAAATGTGCAAAAGAGTTTTGGCTCCTAAGCTCCTAAGCGCCATCCTAAGCGCCAGATCCGGCGCTTATGCGCCGGTTAAATAGAGAAGGCCGCTCCAAAATACTAGAGGCCCCATGCTTAAGCACTAGGGTCAGTTATTGGGCAAGAAAATTTGAATTCTACAAATTTTGAAGAGGTTTTTGAAGCACCCATTGGCTTAATAGGTAGTTATAACCGCCATGGATGAAAATTATCATGAAAGAATGCAACACTTGGGAAACTACATTGAACCAAGACATATTTTGAAGAGAAACCAATGCACCTTTTGAAAAAATTATAGAAGAAAGAAGAAAGGACTTTCAAAAGAGTCCTAAAAAGGTCCAAAAAAGTGTGAGTCCTGAAAGTATTAGAAAGTTTTGAAAGTTCTCAATTGGGGAGTTAGTTCGGAGAGATTTTCAGGAACCACTTTTACTTTTATTTTATCCTTTTTGTTATTTTATTTTGAGTGATTGTAAAGAAAAGAGAATTAAATGAACTTCAAGAGTTTGGTGGAGGACTTGAGATAAGTTTTTATCTTTTTGTTTGATACTACTTTTAGTTTTAATTGAGACTTGTTGTTGGTTTGACAATGATTTCTTCTTTTAAACTAAAGTGTGGTTTTGTTTTCTCCATGGATTCTGAGTAGTTTTCTTTATCTTTCTTCTTAAAATAATAAGTAATTTAGTTTTGGACGGAAGTTGTGGAAAGTATCAATCTTCAATGATGGAAGAAGTTGTGATGATTT
>NW_018229007.1:5938-6938 GCF_001263595.1 Phalaenopsis equestris
TCAGGTTCTGAAGGACTAGTGCCCTACGATTTTAAATTAGAAAGAACTATTAGAAAAATCAGAAAAACCAAAAAAAATATAAGTTTTGAAAAATCCAAAAAAATTACAGAAATGGCAGACTAAAATAATCAAAATGCTGAAATTCATCAAGAGTTTATACCTTTAAGAGTTTATGTCAACCCTACTATAGATGAACTTCATTATAGTATTCAAAAACCGATTGTAGTGGCTAATTCATCTGAGCTTAAACCTGCTATTATCTAAATGATATCAAATAATTAGTTTAGGGGATCACCAATTGAAGATCAAAATTTACATCTTGCCATTTTTATAGAATTGTGCGCTACATTTAAATACGATGGTGTATAAGATGATGTCATAAGACTTGGGTTATTTCCTTTCTCACTGAGGGATAAAGCTAAGATGTGGTTGAATTTGTTAGCACCTAGATCTATCAGAACTTGAGATAATTTAGCACAAAAATTCTTTGCTAAATATTTTCCACCATAAAAAACTGCCAAGCTTAGAAATGATATTACATATTTTAATCAGTTTGAAGGGGAACCTATTTATGAAGCATAGGAAAGATTTAAAGAACTCTTAAGAAAGTGTCCACACCATGCTATACCAGATTGGTTAATAATTCAAACTTTTTAAAATGGATTAGTTGGATCTCTTAGATGATTATCGATGCCACTGCTGGTGGTTCATAGATGTCAAAACCATTTCATGACCCTTCTGCTTTAATTGAAGAAATAACTACCATGGCTACCAATAATTTTTAACGACCTTTTGAGATGGTCAATCCTAAGAAAGTAGCCAATATTCATGAAACTGATGCATTTACCATGTTGGTCAAATAGCAAATTCATTAAGTAATAGATCCCAAGGAACACTTCCTAGTAATACTGAATCAAATCCAAAAGACCAGAATAAAGAACAAGTAAAAGCCGTTCAACTTAGAAGCGGAAGAGAGTTGGAAGGTCGGGTTCAAAAAGAA
>NW_018229007.1:7463-9172 GCF_001263595.1 Phalaenopsis equestris
GATCAATTTATCTTTCCTGTTGATTTCATTGTGCTAGATACGGAGGAAGATAAAGAGATACCTATCATTTTGGGGAGACATTTCCTAGGCACAGGAAGAGCAATGATAGATATGCAGCAAGGGGAATTAACGATGCACTTCAATGATCAAACTATTACTTTTAACATTTCAAAATCAATGAAACACCCTGCAAAAGGAGAAGATAATGAATGTTGTAGGATGGATGTTATAAGATATCTAGGTGAATGCCATTTCAAAACTACTTATGAAGAAAAATATGAAGAAAATGATTTAGAACAAGAGCAAGAAGAGGAATTAAATCAATGTGAAGATCTTTTTAAGGAATATTTAAACTATGTTCGAGAAAGTTTTGAAGTTTTGGACACGATAGATAAATCATTTTGTCCATCTATTGAAAAACCTCCAGAACTAGTGTTGAAGTTACTTCCTGATAATTTAAAATATGCTTTTTTAGAAGATTCCTCTACTTTACCAGTTAAAATTTCCTCAAAATTAAAGATTGAAGAAGAAGGAACGTTGATGAAAATTCTGAAAAATTTTAAGAAAGCGTTTGGATGGACAATTGCTGATATTAAAGGAATCAGTCCTTCTATTTGTATACATAGAATTCAAATGGAAGAGAAATGCAAACCCAGGTCTGATCCACAAAGGAGATTGAATTCTGTTATGAAAGAAGTTGTAAAGAAATAAATTTTAAAGTGGTTAGATGTTGGAATTATCTACCCTATTTTAGATAGTGCATAGGCTAGTTCAATTCGTTACGTTCCTAAGAAACGAGGAGTAACTGTAACTTTAAATGAACTTAATGAGTTAATACCTACTAGACAAGTTACAGGGTGGTGAATATGCATTGATTATAGAAAATTAAATCTTGTCACTTGGAGATATCATTTTCCGTTACCCTTTATAGATCAAATGCTGGATATACTAGCTGGGCATAAATACATTTGTTTTCTGAATGGATATACTGGTTATCACTAAATTTAAATATCTCCTGAGGATCAAGAGAAAATAACATTTACCAGTCCTTATGATACTTTTGCTTTTAGAAGAATGGCCTTTGGTTAATGTAATGCCCGTGCTACATTTCAAAGATGTATGACGACAATTTTTTTGTGATTTAATTGAAAAAGGGATTGAAGTATTCATGGATGACTTTTCAGTGTTTGGAACTTCATTTGACTCATGTTTAGAAAATTTATCCAAATTTCTTAAGCGCTGTGAAGAAACAAATTTAATCCTTAATTGGGAAAAATGCCAATTTATGTTAGCAAGAGAAATTGTATTAGGACATCAAATATCAGAAAATGGTGTAGAAGTAGATCCTGCTAAAATTCAAGGGATCACTAATCTAAAGGAAGTTAGGAGTTTTTCAAGACATGCTGGATTATACAGACGATATATTAAAGACTTTCCAAAAATTGCTAAGCCTTTATGCCATTTACTGGAGAAAGATGCAATTTTTAATTTTGATGAGAAATGCCTGAAAGCTTTTAAGTTATTAAAAGAAAAACTAATCACTACACCAATTATAGTTTCACCAAACTGGGAAAAACCTTTTGAATTAATGTGTGATGCTAGTGATTATGCTATTGGAGTTGTTTTAGGACAAAGATATGATAAAATTTTCAAAGTTATTTACTATGCTAGTAAAACTCTTAATGAAACTCAAATTAATTATACAACAA
>NW_018229007.1:10048-19137 GCF_001263595.1 Phalaenopsis equestris
TGTTGCTTTACCTCGATGTGATGCTCAAAGTTTTGCAAAATTTTTTAAAACGAATATATTTTATAGATTTGAGATGCGAAGAGTTATCATTACTGATGCGGGAAGTCATTTAAGAAATGCAATAATGGAGAAATTATTAAAGAAATATCATATAAATCATAGAATTGCTACTGCTTATCATCCTCAAACAAGTGGTTTGGCTGAATTATCCAATTAGGAAATTAAAAGAATTATGGAAAAATATGTGAATAAAAAAAAAATGGATTGGTCAGTCAAACTTGACTATGCTTTGTAGGCTTATAGGACTGCATAGAGAACTCCTATAGAAATGTCGCCGTAAAGGCTAATATTTGGAAAAAATGGTCACTTACCAGTTGAACTTGACATAAGGCATGTTGGGGGATTAAATAGTTCAATTTTAATTTGGAAGAAGCTGGTGAGAAAAGATTGTTACAATTAAATGAGCTTGAAGAGATAAGGAATGAATATTATGAAAGTGCCAAAATTTATAAAGAAAAGATGAAGATGTGGCTTGATAAAAGGATTCTTACTCAAAATTTTCAGCCAGGGCAACAAGTTTTGCAATATAATTTAAGGTTAAGATTATTTCCAGGCAAAGTTAAGTCCAGGTGGATGGGCTCATTTATTGTGATTAAAGTTTATCCTTATGGAGCTGTGGATATTAAAGATCATAAGTCTGAGAAAATATTTAAAGTTAATGGACATAGACTGAAACCTTATTTTATAGGGGATCAGCATAAGTTTAATGATGGAATTATGTTGGGTCAACCAGAGCAAGCACTGGTTACGTCGTGCTGACAACGTAAAATCAAGCGCTTTATGGGAGGCAACCAATAGTTATCAGTGTGTTTTTATTTTGATTGTTGTTGTATGTGTGATTAAGAAAATTTGGGGTAGTATTTTTTAGACTATTATGAGTTAGTATTGATTTTAAAACTTTATTTAGTGATCTATACATGTTAAAATGAAAATTTAGACTTTAAGTTGACTAGTGCAAAAATGTGCATTGACGCTTAAGCGCCAAATTCAGCGCTTAAGTGCGGCAGTTTAAAAACATGTGCAAAATTACTATTCTAGCAGGGAAAACTGCCTCCAGGTTTGCCAAACCAGGTTTGCAAAAACATGCCAAGGCAGTTTCTAAACGTGTATAGGAGCTATTGGAAGGATTTAGGCCTATAAATAGAAGTTTTTTTGTGAAGGAATTTCATCTTAGATCATTTTTAGATCAAGGAATTTTACCCCAGATCCTTTCTAACTCTAAAGTCTAAGAGAGAGAGAGATTTTAAGATGATGTATTTATGGGAGATGGATTTAAAGAAGAAGGAGGAGACCATGAAGAATAAATTCATTAGTTAAAGTGCACAATAGAGTTATAAGGTTTTCTTAGCCGTTAGTATTAAAGGGATATCAGAGAAGATCAACAAAATTGAAAATACCATGTATGTACTGGAGACTAAGGTATTAGAGATTCATGCACTTTTTGAGCATATGGATGGCCATTGAAAATGCAATTTAGCCACACTAGTTATATAGAGGAAGCAGATAAGGAGATTTTTTTTAAGCAAAAGTGGATTGAAGAAGATTACATCAGAGCACGTCACCACCGTCCGTTTTGTCAAATTTATATTCCAGTTGCCCCAGGAGAGACTAATGAAAGACCTGAATTTGTTCCTTCTAATGAAGAATGGAATTAAGTTCTGTGTTTGAAGTTATGTTTTTGAGTGTTTAAAGTCGTCTTTAAATGTTTTAGTGTTTAAGACTTACTTTAAGACTTACTTTTACTTAGGTGTTTAAGTGAAAGATTGTTAAGTGTTTGTATTTAGAAAAATTTTATCATCAAAGACTATTTGGAATGAGAAATAAGTGTTTAAATGTATTTTTACTCATTTGTGAATTAATATAAGTTTGTTTCTGTGAAATTTTGTGTTGTTTTAGCCTCAAATTGAAATAGTTATTAAGGAGAAATTTGAGATAAAGGAGAGTTATAGGAAGTTGAAAATAATCATTTAAGTGCTATGAGATCATTTAGGGGTGGTTTACTCAGTCAAATAGTGCATTTTAATTTAATTTGAAATTTTTAAAAATCATGCATTGGCGCCTAAGCGCCACATCTCGCTCTTAAGCACGAGCAAACCTGAGAGGTAGGCGCCTAAGATCCACTTACCCGCGCTTAAGCGCCAGTTCAAGAAAATCGGTCCGCGAATAGTTAAAAGTGAATTTTTGAGCAAGAAATTTCCATTTTCAACGCCATTGTCACATTCTTCCTCTCGAGTTCGTAATTTTTAAGGGCTAGGGCACATCTAAGGTGAATATTTATTGTTGGAATCAGGTGAAATTTGTTTAATCCAAGTTCTTTGAGGTAAGAGCTTCACGTCTATGCAAAAATTTTGGATTTTCACCATGTATTTTGAGCGCATTTGGAGAAATTTGAAAATTCACTATTCATGGTGAAAAATGAGGAAAAATATATGGAAATTGCATGGGAAGTTTAGTTTGTGCTTGGGAAGTAGGAAAAATATATGGAAATTGCATGGGAAGTTTAGTTTGTGCTTTTGAAATTTAAACTTAGTAATTTAAACTTGATTTTTGAAGTTATTGTTGGAATTTATTAAATTTGTAGAATGACACCAAGAATAAAGAGAAGCAAAGGCAAAGCCCCTTTCGATTTGAGTAAATTTGTTAGTTCAAAAGCTCAAGATCAGTATAGTAATGCATTGCAATCACGCAAACTGATTTAGGAGCGATGTTTTAGAAATCCGGATGGAGACGTGGAAGATTTAATTGTTCACCAACAGTGGGAACAATTCTATTGTTTCTCTGCTGTGGCAATTATATATATTGTGAGTGAGTTCTATGCAAATCTTCCTGAAGCTGAATAAAATCGAGTCATGGTTCGAGGGAAGTTGATACCTTTTTCGCTAGAGGTAAACAACTTGTTTTACCATTTACCACTGGATACGTTATGTTTTTATGCAAATTATAGTCCTACTAAAGCAGAACTAGACGAGATTATTTCTTACTTGACAGTTGGGAGAGGATTTTGGAAGATAACTAATGAAAGGAGAGTTAACTTCCCAACTTCAAAGTTATGCACACCTTCAAAGACCCAGCACTATTTCATTTCTTCTCGTCTGCTTTCAACCAATCATATCAGTGAAGCGACCAGAGAAAGAATGACGTTGAACTATTGTATTCAAGAGGGAAAGATCATCAACATTAGAGCTTTGATCTGTCAGACTATCATTAGTTCTGCTACTGCTGTTACAACTACAGATCTGGGATTTGCTTCGTTGATCTATTCTTTATGTGAGCAGGCTAGAGTTAAATATGATAACTGGGAGGAAGTGGTGCTACCTCTAAAGCCCATCACTAAGGTGAATGTGAAGGCTTATTCTGAGCATTCAATTTTTTGGCTGGAGAGGAGGATTTTCCAGAAGCTATGGAATGGAGACGTCTGCTGCTTCTACCTCTGTTGCTTCTACATCTAGACCATCTACCTCACGTGCTGCTACATCTTGAGGTGAGTCTACTAATACCCGAGATAAGTTATTACAGAAGATGGTGGATAATATCAATTTTACCGCTGATAAGGTACAAAATTTAGAGCGTTTTGCAAATCATACTGATAAGTATAAGGAGAAAGAGTGATTATGAAGAGAAATTCCACTCATCTTTGGAGAACCTGATTAGAGGTGACCCAGGAGTGTAATTTCTTCCATATCCTTGATATCCTAATTATGAGCCTACAGAAATGTGGTATAGCGGTGATTTTGAGGATCAGGAGTAGGATTGAGATATTTTTATGATTATTTATGTTGAAGACTATGTGATGTAGTATTGATACATTTTTTTTGTGTTGATTTGGACTATGTACTATATTATGTTTAGGACCTTTTATATTGTTATTGTGATGTTGTGTTTTGTTAGTGGCCTAGTTTAACATTCTAACGTAGTAACAGTTGATGTGTGTTTAACACTATTTTAGTTAGATTAGAATTGAACTTGATTCTGTCTTTTGAAAAGTTTAAAAATCTAGCTAATTTAGATCTTAAATTTAAATTTCTGAAACGGCTACCCTGTTTTTTTATTTTATCATGTTAGTTAGTTTGTTTTTATGTTGAGATCGTGAAATCAAGTTAGTGTATTAGTTTACTTTTATGTTTATACCCACTACTTAGAAGTTTATTGAATCTCTACATGTTAAATTGAAATGAAAATATAGAAAATTTGATAAAAAATTAATTTTACTCCCATTTTTAGTTTTATACTTCTATCATTAGGGTTTAAAAATTCCTGTTAGTATGTTATTTTAAATTTTCATTCTTGCTTATATATATCTGATGCTAAACTGTTTAATCCATTAAAAATTTAAGTTTGAGGTGATGAAAAATATTTTCAAAACTAGAATTTTATTTGTTCTCAAATGTGCTACAAGTGAATTTGATTTGAAAAAAAAAATTGATTATGTATTTGAAGTTATATTAGGGAAGTAAAATTTGATTTTAGAAATAAATAAGCAAAATTTAGTTAAAATTTTTAGTAATGAAGAAAAAATTTTAAGTTAAAAAGTTCTTAGATGAGAAAATGATCAATATAAGTAACTATCTTTAGTAAAAAAAATTATATTTTTGAAAAATATAGCTAATTTAGACTTTTTTTTAATACATAAATTTCTTTTATTAAAATAATTTTCAAAACGATTATTATATTTATATGTAAAAGTCTTATATCAAGACTTTGCTTTAGGAAAGGAGAAGTGGAATTCAAAATCATTAAAGGCCTATCCAGATATAGTAATCCTTGCCTGAAAAAGAAAAAAAAAAGAAAGAAAAGAAAAAGAAAAGAAAAAGAGAAAGAAAAGAAAAAAAAAAAGAAAAAGAAAAAAAACAAAAAGAAAAAGAAAAAGAAAGGAAAAAAAGAAGTAAGGGAGGAGAAGCTTGAGGATTAGTGTCTAATAAAAAATTGGTTCCACATTTGATCTTTTTAAAGTTAAATATAATATAGTAATAAGTAAAATTATTTTTAATGAAAATTTTTAAGTGGAGATAATAAAAGAAATAAATTCTAAATTTGGAAAATCTACAATATATTTATGAATCAGATAGAAACTAATATTTTCATCTTTCTTAACATTAAGAATTTATAAACTTTAAGTTGGTCTCATTTACTAAATATTTTTTTCTAAATTAGACTACTATATTTCTAAATCAAAATTTTAGTAACTCCTAAAGAAACTCATATATATAGTGTTTTTAGACACATTTTTATACCTATTTTTGAGATAGTGTACTTTAATGGAAGGTATTTTTGTGTTTTTCTTACAGATACAAGTAAAAATGGAAAAAAATGCTTAAAGGAGTGAAAAAAGATCAAATTTGGAGTAGAAAGGTGAAAAATTGTGCAAAAGAGTTTTGGTGTCTAAGCGTTAGGTCCGACGCTTAAGCGTCGGTTAAACAGAGAAGGCCACGCCTAAGCGCCGAGACCCTGCGCTTAAGCGCCAGTGGCAGTTACTAGACGAGTAAAATTAGTTTTCATAAATTTTGAAGAGGTTTTTGAGGCGCTAATTCGCTTAATAGGTGGTTATAACCACCATGGATGAAAATTATCATCAAAGGATGCATCTCTTAGGGAAATACATCGTGTAAATACATCGAATCAAGACATATTTTGAAGTGAAACCAAGGAACCTTTTGGAAAATTATAAAAGAAAGAAAAGAGGACTTTGAAAAGAGTCCTGAAAAGGTCCAAAAAAGTGTGAGTTCTGAAAGTATTGGAAAGTTTTGAAAGTTCTCATTTGGGGAGTTAGTTCGAAGAGATTTTCAGGCACAACTTCTACTTTTATTTTATCCTTTTGGTTATTTTATTTTGAGTGATTGTAAAGAAAAGAGAATCAAATGA
The DNA here is from genome assembly GCF_001263595.1 of Phalaenopsis equestris. Lineage (NCBI taxonomy): Eukaryota > Viridiplantae > Streptophyta > Magnoliopsida > Asparagales > Orchidaceae > Phalaenopsis > Phalaenopsis equestris. Next base: position 15,968 of record NW_018229007.1, read on the forward strand.
ACTTCAACAGTTTGGTGGAGGAATTGAGATAAGTTTTTATCTTTTGTTTTGAGAATACTTTTAGTTTGAATTGAGACTTGTTGGTTTGACAATGATTTCTTCTTTTAAACTAAAGTGTGGTTTTGTTTTCTCTTTGTATTCTGAGTAGTTTTCTTTATATTTCTTCTTAAATTGATAAGTAATTAAGTGTGGTTTTGTGGAAATTATTGATCTTAAATGATGAAAAAAGTTGTGATAATTTAAATCCATGCACTTCATTTACTTCTTGATTTGGCCAATCCAGATGTTAAAATAGAACATGTAAGAACCGGGTTGGTATTGTCTTGGTCAACAATTGGAAAGAATCACATGAGGTTGTATGAATTAGAATGTAGTTCATATGATTGAGTGCAAATAAATAGGGAAATATTCATTGAAGGGTATAGAGTTAGCGGACTTTAAAGTGACAGGTTAAAGCCCCTAAATTGGTTTATTGTTTTACGTTCAGATTCAAGAATTTTAGCCCCCAGGTGGAGGGAATCGAGAGAACTCTACAGTGAGAGCTAGTATCTTCTCTGCCTAGCCGATCTGCAGAACTATTCAAACTTTAAATTAGTCATTGTTCTTTATAACATCTCTAGTAAGGGTAAAGAATATTATTGCTCCTATTTAGCACAGCACAATTGCATACTTCCAGAACAGAATTCCAATACTTATTGCTGATTCATAAAAAGAAGAAAGATATTTTCATATTTAGTGCTTTTCTTCAACAAAAACTCTAGTTATCTTTTTAAATTGTTATTATTCTATCAAAATATTAAAAATACAAAAAATAATTAAATTTTCATTACTACAAAAATCATCTTTAGTTAAGATGATTATCTTTTTATTAAAACAAGAAAGTTTGCTGTTCAATAGTGCATATTGTGTATTCTCCCTATTGGTTCGATATTTAGGTCTTAATCAAAAAGTCCTATATTATTTGATAATGATACGTATACTTGCGCCGTATCCCAATATATATAAATTAAAAGTTAAAATTCTTATTTTTCTTCTGGATCACGATGGATCAAGATTTTGGTTTTGTTGCAAAGTAAGTAAATATAAGTGAAATATAATTTGAATTATTGTTGTATTATGCATATTAGCAGTATCCAGAGATCATGATTCTATTGATATCACAGTACAAGGAAGACAAGTTTTGTCTAGAATCGACCTCGATAGTCTACATAAGCCGACCTCGATAGTCTACATAACTTGAAAAAGAAGGAATGATGATTGCAGTTGCTGACATCAATGAAGACTGGCATATGCCATTAATAAAATATTTTCAAACTAAAAGGCTGCCGGAGGATAAGTTTGAGGCATATCACATCACATGAAGAGCTATGCCATATGCCTTAGTATGATATGTTCTATACAGGAGATTAAATGATCAGATGTGGCTGAGATCTCTGAACAGGGCTGAGGCACAAAATATCTTCAAAGAAATACACGTCGAATTGTGTGGTGCTCAATAGTTAGGGACAATGATGAAAATGAAGATCAAAAGGCTCGAATATTATTAGGCGGGAATGATATTCAATTGCATGGATACAGCTAGAAGGTGTCACCTTTGCCAAATGCATGGGGTGGTCTTACACCAACCTCCGAATGTGTTGCACCCAACTGCTGCCTTGGGGCCATTTGAGTGTTAGGGCACATACATAATTGAACCAATAGACCCTCCAACCCCTAAGGGAAATAGATTTATTCTAACCGCTATGGATTACTTCTCAAAGGAGGTAGAGGCAGTGTTGTTACGAGGTGTTACAACAAAACATGTTCTGCAATTCCTCAAGACCAATATAGTCTACCATTTTAGTGTTCGACGCAGGGTGATTTTTGATAATAGGACGACCTTCAAAAGCACAAAGATCAACAATTTTGTTAAATGATATGTGATATATTGGTAAATGATATGGGATATATTGGAGATACTCTATGATACACTATCACAGGGCAAATGGCTTGGCCAAAGCATTGAACAAAATACTCATGCAAATTCTAAAGAAGACATTAGATGAAAATAAAAGAGATTGGCATAATAGACTATTAGAAGCTTTGCGGGTCTATCAGACAACTTTCAGGACTCCCACTCAATGTATGCCTTACGCACTTGTGTACGGGTCTAAGGTATTACTACCGCTAGAAGTTCAACCACCATCTCTCAGAGTCGCCGTCACCAACCAAATCACAACAGAACAAAGTATGAAACTTAGATTTGAGGAATTAAAAAGACAAGTGGAAAATTGACTAGAAACAAAACAACACTTGGACCTCTACCAAGCAAGGATGGTGTATGCTCATGACAAGTTGGTTCACCCGAGGAAGTTTAAAATTGGTGACCTTATTCTCGTTCTCAAAAGTCCTATTCTTGCTCACTACAAAATAGGTGGAAAATTTGAACCAACTTAGGAGGGACCATTTGTCATAGAAGAAGTTTACTCAGTACGATCTTACAAACTCGTGTATTTCTAGGACGAAAGACCTATGTTGTCGGTCAATGGCCACTACTTGAAGATATATTACCCAATGCGAAGCTACTTGAAATCAACATTTGCTTTTGAAGTTTTGATTGTTCTGGGGTTATTTATTTGGCCAGACATCTGTAACTGGGTACCAAGTTTTATAATAAATTGAACTCAATAAAATAAAAAATTTTAAAAATTGCCCACTTTGCTTCTCTTCTTCTATTTTAAATTTTCAAAACCTAATTAAAATTAAATTAAATTGAATAAATAAAATTTGCAAATAATAATAGAAATTTTTTTTCAAGTGCTTTGTTCATGTTCTTGTTCGTGATGAATGTTAGCGCACTGACGTTTTTTCTGTCTTCTACAGAAGAAATGTCTGGACGCAAGCTAATTTTCTTTTTTTGAGATGGCCTCAGTCTCACACTGAATGAAGAAAGGGATGCTCAGGTTGGCAATATAAACTTGGATAGAATATGAAAATCCTCTGATGGACATCTTCAGTCACCAAGAAAAGGAAGGATTGCCATCTCTGTTAAAAATGGGCACCAGAGAAGACTCCTTAAGGAAGAGGAAGAAAATAATTACTCAACAACAATATCCAATTTAAGGAACCAATCGTCTACAGTCCTTGATAACTGCTCCGACAGTGGATTTAGTAAGTGCCAATGAAGAAAG
>NW_018229007.1:19147-42641 GCF_001263595.1 Phalaenopsis equestris
AGAGTGTCAGATGCACCGCTCAGAAGAATGCAACATCGCAATGCCAACCGACATAAACATAGAGCCTTCATGCGAGAGGAAAGAAGACGACAGAAAGAAGCAACAGGTCTACTCACCCCTATTTGTGAGGGGAATATTTATGAACCATGCATGAAGGAGACCTTGTCTAGCCATATAGAGGATGAGTTAGAGCTAGCCACAAAGCCGATGCAGACAGAGATAACCCATGAATCTTACAAAGGTTGCCCGTTGTGCAAGGTTGAAATTCCCATGGGAGCATCAATCGGACGAGCATTCGTCGAATGTCCAGGAGGCAACGTTCTACATTTAGATCATTTAGATAACAATAGTGCTTTTCAAGAGTTCACAGCCACATGTGTGAGAACCCAGGGTAGTATATCTAGATGCGAAGTCGTACATCCCATTAGCTATAGAACCAGATCAGAGGTGGATTCCTGCAAATGCTCAAATGAGGGGACAACCCATTCACTTTGAAGAGATTTCCACAACGGAATTAGAATGAATGTACAGATTCAAAAGAAGAGAATTATTGTTCTATAAAGAAGTTCAAGGTAGAATTGTCAACATTTTGGAAGGCCTGACACTATATACCAGGGTATTCTTAGAAAGTTATGAAAAATGAATTTTAGACTATGTATTCAGCCCGAGGGACAGAGGCTGAGCTGGTCAGATGTGGTCGAAAACTTACTCAGAGCCATTGAAATGGATGCACGGGAAAGGAAGAAAAACCATTCAATGTGGTTGTTGTTATAATTTTATTGAAGATAAGCAAGGGAACCTCCCTGGGATCTTAAGATAGGATGAAGTGGATCCAATACCTTATGATGGAGTATACTGCCACTCGACTGCATCACGAACAGGTGCATAATAAAAATTTATGAGTAGAGGGATTGTATTCCTCCCTAGATTAACCACCATGACTTCGTCAGACCTTTTTGCACAGTGTCTTTAATGACTAGGAGAAACATACTCTTTAGAAGAGAATTTGACATCATTAGCCCTAGGGAGTTTAGAGGGTCCATTGAGATTCCACTGTCAATGGGATCACACTGGTTTTAAAAGGAATTGGGGTTGATTTGACCAAACACTGCATCTCAGTAGTGTGATATCCCAGAGTATCTGTAACGTTCCGAAGAATACAAGACAAAAAAATACCACGGGGGGTTCCGTCCGGACCCAGAATTGAAAGAACTATAGCCTTATGAGGTACGAGAAGGTTGTACCTCTAAGTACACATAAATGGAGGTCTTGTCTTGGAGCATGGCTTAGTACATCGGCTTGATCAGAAACTCACCCTACCGAAGATGGACAACCAGCTGACACCTTTTTGTATGGTGTTTTAATGCAGACATGTATTATATATGTTCAACTTAGGATATGTATTCAACATATGATCTTTCAGATGTATCAGCATGTTGTCTTTTGATACTTCAACATGTACTCAGTCTGTAAGTCGTATTTGAAGCAGATTAATGAAATTTCTTCCAAATTTCAATTTTCTTGTCAAATTGCCCTCTTCATGAGATTGATAAAGAGCCACAGAACCATGCGTTGGTTCTGTTCATGAGATTGATAAAGAGCCACAGAACCATGTGTTGGTTCTAAATTATAACAAACATAGAATGACACAACAAAAACTTGATGTTAAAACTTAAAATTTTTTTTTTTTGAAAAAAAAACCAATGAAAATTATATTTTGAAAATATATTTTGATAATTAAATGAGATAAAAACACTAAGAAAATAAAATGATAAAATTTTTTGAGTTTATTTATCTCGAGTCGAAGGTTTCTTTCTCTTTTCTTGCGCAGCGTGACTATACTGGTCAGTAATAGTTTTCTTCATATCCCCACAGAATTACAAAATCTCACAAAATTTCATAATTTTTTCTCACCAATACCTATCTTCACATGACACATATCATCTTCACATGACACATCTATGAGTTCAACACCACAAATTCCTTACACTATTTTCATGTTCTTGGAGATAGTACCGAGACACTAATTCTTTTCCCACAACCCCTTGGGTTTGATATGAGTCCCAGTGCTTTCCTCCCAAACATAACAGATATTTCGCTTGCCACCATTTGGGTTCGATATGAGTCTCAGAGCTTTCCTCCCTAATGTGACCTATATCTTTGAGAGAGGTTTAAGAACACCTTAAATGGAGTAAGGCATTCTATTCTCAACCTTTGAATCAATTTTAGACCACCTTAAATGGAGTAAGGCATGTGATTCTCTACCTATATCTTTGAGATAGGTTTAAGACCACTTTAATGGAGTTAGGCATCCCACTCTCATCCTTTGAGATCAGTTTAAGACCACCTTAAATGGAGTAAGGACTCAAATTCTCTACTTATATCTTCAAGATAGGTTTAAGATCACCTTAAATGCAGTAAGGCATCTTATTCTCATCCTTTGAGATTGGTTTAAGGCCACCTTAAATGGATTAAGGCAACCGATTCTCTACCCATATCTTTTAGATAGATTTAAGACCACCTTAAATGGAGTAAGGAATCCTATTCTCATCCTTTGAGATCGGTTTAAGACCACCTTAAATGGAGTAAGACATATGATCCTATACCCTTATCTTCGAGATAGGTTTAATAACACCTTAAATGGAGTAAGGTATCCTATTCTCATCCTTTGAGATCAGTTTAAGACCACATTTAATGGTGTAAGACATCTGATTCTCTACCCATATATTTGAGATAGGTTTAAGACCACCTTAACTGAAGTAAGACATTCTATTCTCATCCTTTGAGATATGCGAGATAGGTTTAAGACCACCTTAACAGAAGTAAGACATTCTATTCTCATCCTTTGAGATATGTTTAAGGCCACCTTAAATGGAGTAAGGCATCTGATTCTCTACCGATATCTTTGAGATAGGTTTAAGACCACCTTAAATGGACTAAGGAATCCTATTCTCATCCTTTGAGATCATTTTAAGGCCACCTTAAATTGAGTAAGGCATCATATTTTCCACCTATATCTTTGAGATAGGTTTAAGACCACCTTAAATGGAGTAAGGCATATGATTCTCTCTCAGGAACTGACACCCAAATTTCAATTCCCATATAGGGGTCAATACCTGAATCCTAATTCTTATCCTCTAATAGACTTGAAGCCTGATAATTTTAAATCCACCTTCCAAATCCCAGCGAGAGTTCCGAGTTCTCGTTCCAATTGGAAATTCACTTGTCAATTCCCCAGCAGAAATGATTCTCACTCAAATCTAATCTTTATTCTAGGTCTTTTGACATAGAAAATTTGTGTTTGTTTTGTTTATCTCATAGGTCAGCACCAATACGTGCGGTGTGCTTGCCTGACACACCACACCTATTGGGGGACCATTTGTTGACCTCATTTTTTGTTGAGGTCAAGATTTTTCCTCTTTAGTAGCCTAGGTTCTAGCCATAGGACTTTCTTGTTGACTATTCCTAGAGGACTAGAAAAGGAAAGTCCTATGGCTAGAACCTTTAGGTCTAACCATTAGAAATTCTAAATTATTTTTTGCTCAACTTGAAGTTCCACATATTGATCCTAACCTCTAGCACTTAGTAGGTGGGGTCGGTATGGGAGAACTCAAGGAGAGTCTCCCATAAAATGGTTAGACCTTAGGAATAACTCTGTGTGGTCTGGTGATAGTTGAAATGGCTTGCACACACTAAAATTTCTTGCATGCCCCAAACCCTAAGACCCCTTGATTTGGTCCCATGATTCCTTTTTTGAAGGCTCATATAAATGAACCTATATCCCTAGTCTTTGGCTAAGAGGGTTAGAACCAGCATATTGAGCATCCAAAATGAATCCTCATATATCGGTTTGACAAGGCTTCATGGCTTACTTGCCCATTCTAGCCCGAAATCACCAAATTACCAAAATACCCCTACAACCCTAATTTTTGCCAAAATTCCTAAAATTACCCAAAATACCCAAATTTGCCCAAAAATCATCTCAAACCACCCACCACTACCTAAATTGACAAAAATTCACCTAAATCACCAAATTCCTAATCTACTTCCAAAATTCCCCAAAATTACAAAAATACTCCTCATAACCCAAAAATTGCGAAAATTCCAAAAATTCCCAAAAATTCCAAAATCATCTCAAATAATCCCAATTTTAATTTTTAGCCATCAAATTGACTCAATTTGACCAATTTTACCTAATTTGACAAAAAGCCCCAAATTTAACCTTTAGGGCCCAATTTCTCCAAATTAGCCCCAATTGACTCCAATCTTACCCAATTTCGATTTGAAACCAAATTTCAGTATCTCTAATCCTAATTTAAACAAAATTCAAGCTCAACTTGACACAATTGTAAGCCCAATTTCACCAAAATCAAAAAGCCCCACTTTTGACCATATGCCTAAATCCACTAAATTAGCCCCACAATTCAATTCAAAATCACTTGAAACTCGTCCAAATCCTTCATGAAATTTCCCTACCTACACCAAAATCAACATTCAATTAGCCTAAATTTTTTCCCAAATTCAATTTCTATCTTTAAAGCCAAAATCTTTAAGTCCTTCAAAAAGCCAAAATCCAAAAGCCCACATGATGATTTTCCTCCCCATCATCCATTTAATTAAAATCACTCCCTAAGTTTCAGATTCATGATCAAATCATTCCACATCAAGCCTCATGATAAAATCCACCAAAAATACCAAATGAATCCAAAATCTCTTCTCATGAAAATTAGTCAAGCCACATGTAAGCCATGAAGCCACTCCCAAGCCCTAGGTGAGCCATGAGAGCATTGCCACCTTATCAAACTATTTAAGAGGACAAGATACTTTAAAGCATCTTTAAAAAGTTTTTTAACCCTTTTAATGACACTCTTAAACCCATGCTTATCCCATGACACACTAAAATGCACATTTGACTTATTGATCACTTAGAATCAATTAAAACAATTTTCCTAATTTTCTAAGTCAAGCTATTATTTTTAAAGTCTTAAAAATGAATTTTCTCTAATTTATTACTAAAATAATTCCAATAATTAAAATATAAATCACAAAAATATGAAAATTATTTCTTTGGGTTCCCCAGACTCAGAGAAGTTTAATAAACATATAAAACTTAATTTTCTACTTATACAATATTTTATATTTATTTAATGCTAAAAAAGACAAATAATTCTAATAATTAAATTAAACCTCTAAAAATTATAAAAATTGGTCCAAATTGTCCTCTGACCTATGTGAACCATTGTCCTCTGACCTAGGTGAACTTCCAATAATTTTCTTAAGGATAGATAATTTGTTTTGATTGATTAAATGAATTAACTTTGAAACAAACTTTCATTACAAATTCCTATTTTTGCATTAAAAATAATTATAAAATAAAATAATTTTGGAAAAATCACATTTTCTCCTCTGGTGTTTTAATTAACCCATGAATGCGGTAATATGAAATTTTCAAGTCATTTGAGTTTAATTTAATGAATTATAGGATATTAAAGCCTTAGGGGCAAAAGGGTAATTTTGGATTTTAAGGCTTGTTAATATTTAGAATTATTCAAAGGACTAAATGGCCAACAAATGATCTTAATTGATATATTTTGATTTTTGAGATATGAAAGATATAAATGGTAGAAACCAATCTCATTTTGTTCTTATGAAGGATAAATTTGTAATTTATATAAATTAATGGAATTTTGAAGAATATTTAAATAAAAAGATATTAAGGTGAGAGGTTTGATTTTTAGACGATCATAAGAGACTAATTTTTTTTTGAAACACAATTAATGGTTTTAAAATGATTTATGATTCATGATAAGGATTAAAGGTATAAAAGCTCAACTGTTTTTCTAAAATTACAAATCTACCTATTAAGCATTTAATGACTTAATATTGAACTAGGCTTAATCAAATTTTGTTTAATGAGATCTAGAAAATAATCTAGTACTAATTTAGAACTTTTTAAAACACTACGAGCCCATCTTTAAAATTAAAGTACTAAGCTCCTTAATTAAACTAAATTACTCTTAAAGGTCTTTACCTATGTAATTTATAAATAAAACATCAAGTGATAATTACCTCATCCTTAGGGTTGGCTAGAAAATAGTTCATTGAGCATAAGGGTATGATAGAGATGATTTATTAAGCAACATAATGAGTTTAAATAAATTCGGGACTTTTTAAGGGATTGTGAGATGCTTGGGCCCTATCCCTTAGATCCTTCTCATACTCTTTTGGATATCTTGAAGTATGATTAAACTCATTATGCCTTGCTTAATAAATCATCTATACATTTAAATGAATAGGACCCATTAGGATATGGTATACAATCTGGTAGACACACCTTGAACTTGTACTTCCTCCTTTTTCTATAAGCATGCTTTAATTCCTGCAAAAATTATATACATATGCCTTGCAAGTACTGATTGCAAGTACTGAACTTATGCCTTGCAAGTACTGAACTTTCAGGTAGAGGAACGAGAAGACTTGACAGGTATACTTTTATAGTTTACAACATCTTCTTTTCCTGCACCTTGTTTACCATACTTCTCATGTTCATGAACTTGCATGTTAAATAACGATGTCACCCTACTTGTCAAAACTAAAACTTTTAGGATAGCCACACGACTGAAACATAAATAAAACTTTAAAAATTAAAAAAGATAAAATTCACCATTACAACATTCAAAATATAAGAAAATTAAAAATTTAATCACAAACATCACAAAAAAAAATTGCAACTAAATTAAAACGTTTCTATTTGATGATCGAATCCCTCGAAGGAAGTAACCTACGGTTGCTAATGAGATTTCCCACGGTCTAAGTGAAAGTATGGAACTTAATAAGTTGATTTTAGTAAATTCATTTGGACTAAATAAATATGAAATTCAAATAACCATAAGCTTAGGAGATAATTTAAATAAATCCGTAAGATCCTAACCGTTGTCGCTCTAATCAATTTTAACATTCCCCATTAAATTCAAATAACCATAACCTTAGGAGATAATTGATTTGATATCATGACCTGACACACTAGAAAATGTAACTTCTAAAACATGATTTTTTTCTCATCCCCTCTATTGACATTTTGAAAACCAAAACCTGCTACTTCATCGAGGTGCTTGGAGCATTCCTGTGGGATGCATTCTACAACACCAAGAGGATTTACAACAACATATCCTCTCTTAAAATTAAACAAAAAATCCATAGGACTTTGAGGTTGTTTGCTTATACAACATAAATCCTCAACTCATCTTTAGGCCTTTGTATGGTTCTACTATAAGATATAAGCCCTAACTCGCCTTAGGATTCCGAGGTTGTAGTTCGTTACGACCTAAATCCTTACATCTTCCAGGCTATTTGTGTGATCATTTTACACAAATATAAGCCCTAATTAATAAAATTGGTAGGATGAAACATTCTATAGTTCTAATCTAAAAAATGGAAGCCAAACAATAGGATAGTTTGGGAAGTTACCAAGGTTTTTCTCAGGATCTATGACATCCCTTGGTTCTTCCTCCTTTGGACTCTAAAAATAAAATGTTCTAAATTTGAGTCATTGCCCTTTAACACCTTTTTGTCAGATCTCATTGAAAATTCATATCCCTTTGAACTCCTTGAAGATAATATCCCCTAATTTTTATCGTTAGGTGGCTTCAGTTATCTAAGATGTGTTTAACTATGAGGGCTTGCCCTATAAGAAGAATTTTTGAACCCAAATTAAAATAAATCCTATTTAAATTCTCTTATTAAATAGGCGAACTTGTCGGCTTATAATAAAAAGTAGTTTCACAGACCAAACGAATGTCATATAATCTTTGGTTTATTTAATCGAGCCTTACCAACAAATGGTGTGTCTTTCCTTCGGGATAGATACATTACCTGTAGTATTAGGCTTGTTTATTTAAAATACTGGGGATATGAGATTAGTTTGGTCTTATAATTTCTAAAATCCAAAATAATTTTTTTTTCAAAATTATATATATTAAATTAAATTAAAACAGGTGTTGGAATATCCATCCTAGCAGCCGACAACTTCACAACTCCTCAACCTTTAATTGTCGACATACCTCTTGATCATTAACTCTCATATTTAATTCTCTATTTTGAACATCTATCATTTCTCTTCTAGTAGCAAAAAATGGTCTTCTCAAAATAATAGAAATTTCTTTATCTTCCTCCATATTTAACATAACAAAGTCCACAGGAAAGAAAAATTTATCAACCTTTACTAAAACATATTCCACAACTCCTTTAGGACAAGAAATCGAACAACCAGCTAATTGAAGAGTTACAGAAGTAGGGGAAATTTCTCATATTCCTAATCTTTTAAAAGTTGATAGAGTCACGAGATTGATACTGGCTCCCAAATCACATAAGGCTCTTTCAAAAAAATTTTCACCTATCGCATAAGGAATAATGAAACTACTAGGATCTTTACATTTTTTAGGAACCTTTTTCTAAATAATTGCACTACACCCTTCATTAAGTGCAACAGTCTCGTGATTTGTAAACTTCCTTTTTGTTAAGTATATCCTTCATAAATTTCACAAAATCGGGCATTTTTTCCAAGGCTTCAACAAAGAGAATATTTGCTATTAATTTTTTTAGAATTTCTAAAAATTTTTAAATTTGTTTACCTCTATCTTGTTGTTTCAATCTTTAAGGAAACAGAGGTGGTGGTCTTTCTACAGTAATTTTCATTGGTGTAAGCGAATTTTTTAAATCTGAATATATATAATCATTTCCTTTTTCAATTTCCACCTGCTCTTTTACAACTTTAGTTTCTTTTTTCACTATTGTTTCCAATTCTTTTCGACTTATTAATTGAATAGCCATAATTTTTTTTTTATTCTGACTTTTAGATTGATTTCAACATTGCTAGGTAGAGTTTTTGGAGGTCTATTACTAAGCATCATAGCCATATGTCCCATTTGAGTTTCCATATTTTTAATTGTTGCTCCTTAGCTTTGTAATTGATTACGAATGTTTAAAATTAATTCTTCCATAAACAAATTTTTCTCCTTAAATTATGAATTACGATTAAATCCTAGATGATAAGAATGTCCATAATTAGTGTTTCCCTAGTTGTTCAAATTTCCCGTGGGTTCACTGAAGTGTTCCCCCACTGTGGATTAACAATTGCGGTACTATTATTGTTCCAACTTAAGTTTGGGTGGTTTTCCAATCGAGTTTTTAATAATTTGAATTTGGATTTTTGGGTCTATTATTTATAGCATTCAAGGTTTTGTAAGATGATTGGGAATCCACTATTTGTCCAAATGAATTTTCCTCTGACACCGGAGGCATTTGAAAATAGTTCATTTCGCGTTGATCTATTTTCTTTGAGAGAGCAACAATTTGAGCAAATATCATGGATATTACATCAAAATCATGAATACTATCTACTTTTTTAGGATTCACCCATTCAAAGGGTCATTCAAAATTATTAGTAGCCATCTCTTCTATTAAAGAATATGCATCTTCAAAACGTTTTGACATTAGTGATCCACCAGCAGCGACATCAATAATCGATCTAAGAGTTCCCACTAATCCATTATAAAATGTTTGAATTATTAACCAATTTGGTTGAGCGTGATGTAGAAATTTACTAAGGAGATCTTTAAATCTTTTCCAAGCTTCATATATTGATTCCCCTTTAAACGGACAAAAAGATGAACGGACAAAAAGATGTAATATCGCTTAGCCGTTTTCGATGGAGGGAAATATTTTGACAAAATTTTTTATGATAGTTCTCCCTAAGTTCTGATAGATCCAGGTGCTAACAAATTTAACCACACCTTTGCTTTATCCCTTAGTGAAAAAGGAAAAAGTCTAAGTCTAACGACATCATTCGACAAACCCACGTATTTAAATATAACACACAATTCTAGAAAGCTATCATGGTGTAAATTAAGATCTTCATTAGGTGTCCCACAAAACTAACTATTTTGTACCATTCAGATAATAGCAGGTTAAAGTTCAAATGAATTAGCAGTTACATCAGGATTTTGAATGGTTAAGTGAATTTCATCTGATGTAGGGTTGGCATAATCTCTTAAAGCTACAGGTTGATGTTTATTTTCTTATAAGTTATTCACCTTTTTTTTCAAATAGCTAAATTCTTTTTGTTGCTTTTGAATTTTTCTAATAGTATGTTCTAACTCTAAATTGTATGGTACTAATCCTTCAGATCCAATACTACACATACAAAAGCACACTAAACACTCTTAAAGCAAGTAAACACACACAATTGAAATTTAAGAAATAAAGGTTTCTTAAGTACTACTAATTTTAGTATTACCGTTTCTATATTCCCCAACAATGGCGCCAAAAACATTGTCTCGAATTTCTAAATGCTCAGTTTCTAATTTAATTTTTATATCTTCTCTTTTGTCACAGTTATGAACACAAGTATACGTATCACTCAAGTAATACAGGGTTCTAGTGGAGTCCTCGTTATCAATCCCATATGGAATACAATAAAACTTTTAAATGTTAAACGTAGTGCAGAAAGCCAATATCTAATTCACAATGATCGTACTGAAAATATTAAAGTCACTAATAGTATAAAGATGATTAAATATTAAAGTTTGTTAAAGTACTAACAAAGCTTCTAAGCAAGTTTTCTAATGCCAAACTAAGTTTTTATTTTGCAAGTTTCAAATACGGATAAAAAGACCTCCTTCTTACAATGATGTTGTGGTGAGTGAAAGATAAAGATAAGTAATATATTGTGTTGTGCCAAATTGGAGCATTCCTATTCCTTATCCTCTTTTGAGAGTTGTTAAAAACATTGACTAATCCTAGGTATATCTCCTAAATCAATAGCTAGGCTAGGAGGATACTAGCTGTCACTCCAGAGCTCCCACTTCCCTTTCCCTGAAGGCTAGCTCTTGCTTAGTTTACAATCACTAGAACCAAGTTGAGGATTTTAGTTTTTCACTCTAAAATCTCCAATTTTACACCAAATAAAATATATTTCTCTATTTATTTGCATTCAACCCCCATGAAATTTACCATCCATGAGATTTGAATGTAATCTTCGCTATTATTATAGAATACATAGTCCGTTTGGATCATTTGATTCACAACAAATCTTTTCACAACAAATCTTAACAATTCCATTGGCCAGATCGAAAAGTATATGAAGCACTAAGTGTAGAATCATCACAACATTTCGACATGAATTTGGCACAACCAATCTAAATCATCACATCACCACATCTCATTGCAATGAGAAAGACAAAGAAATCTACTCAGAACTCATGAGGAATATGACTAAACAAGGATTTTATATTTAAAAGCAACGTCATACAACCAAATGATGTAAATACAACTTATCTCACGTTCTTCCTCAAGAAAATCCCTTGAAGTTCCTTTAATTTCTCTTCTCTTTACAACTCCACACAATTCCTTCTTTAGATGAATAAGGGAGAAGAAATCTCTCACTTTCCTTCTCCTCCTACACTCCTTAGAGAGGAATCCAACACAAACCCTAACTCTCAACTCTCTACACTCCTTAGAGAGGAATCCAACACAAACCCTAACTCTCTCACGGTCTCCAAATAAGATGAAACACTCTCCCCTACACTCACACCCCCAAATTTGGGCACCAAAAGTAGTTTAAATTCGTTTAGAATGAAATCCACTAGAGATTTCTCAAGCAGCTCTTGAAAATCCGTCCAAATAGATTGAACTTAAGCATAAGACAACTTGGGGCGCCGCTGGCGCTCAATTATTCAAATAATCCCACACTCTTTGGAAATGGGTGTCATCGGCGTCCATTCTGGCCTGTCAGTGCCAATAGGAAGTTTTGGCCACTTCGTCTCTTTTTGCTCTAAATTTGTTCCTTTTTTTTTGCTTTTTTGGGCTCCAAACACCTAAAATCATCATACCTGCAACAAAACATGAAAAATACCTTCCTTTAAAATGCACCGTCACCTAAAATGAGTAAAAATACATATAAGAAATCCAAAATATTTTTGGTGTGTCGGTTGGGTATAATTTTGAGTTTAACTCCTTGCTCCTCCTTGGCCATGGTGTCTTCTGGCAACCAAGGTGGCTGACCAGTCTGGGAGATCAGGGCTTGGTTTTGGTGAAATTAATTGGAGCCATATGTAAAAGTTTTCAATTAAAGAGGATTGGAGGTGAACCTATTTTTGGGTCAAAAAATGGATTTGGGTTGGGCTCACCCACCAAGGCTGGTTTGGGCTGAAAAGGAGATCATTTGGCTCAGCTTAATTAGTGAAGAGAGGTCCCAATCCAAAGGATTTGGTTATGCATGGGTTAGAGTGTATCGTTAAGTGGGTTAAACCCTTTCTAAGGGAGCTTGAAAGTGGCTCCTCCTTTTTTCCATTAATAGCTTGGTGAGTCGGTAAACACTCATATGGCTCACTTATGGCTTAGGAATGGATTCATGGCTTGTCCTTGGCTTGGTCAATTTGCATGAGAAATGATTTTTGAATTTTATCGGGTATTTTAATGGTGTTTGTCATGAGGCTTAATATGGAATGCTTTTGGCATGAATTAAAAACTTAGGGAATGATTTGGATTAAATGGATGATGGGACAAAAAATTGTCATGTTGGTTTTGGATTTGGACTTTTGGAATTAAATGTGGTCGGCTTGGGCTTTTAAAATTGGGGGTGAATTTGGGCTAAAACTTGGGTTAATCAAATATTTAATTTGGTATAGCGAGATTTAATGAAGATTTTTTAAAGGATTTCAAGTGATTTTGAATTGAATTGAAAAGCCAATTTGGTGGAATTTGGGCCCAATTTGGTGGAATTTGGAATTTGGTGGAATTTGGGCATATGGCTAAATTGGGGCAAAATTTGAGATTTTGGTCCAAGTTGAAATTGATTGGGATTAAGGCTCAACCAAGGCCAATTGAGGAGACAATTTGATGTGGGGAATTGTTATAAATATTTTTTAGTCCAAAATTGGGGCAATTGGATAGGGCATGGGATTCAATTTAGGGAGATTTGGTCACATGGTCAAAATTGGGGCTTTTTGATTTGGGTTGGAATTAGGCTTGTAATTAGGCCAAATTGCGCTTGGATTTGGTTTCAAATGGTATTAGTTATGTTTAATTTTGGTTTGAAATTGAAATTGGGCAAGATTAGGGTCAATTTGCTAGCCATTGGGGCTAATTTGGGGAATTGGGCCGTTAAGGGAAATTTGGGGCTTTTGCTCAAAATGGTTCAAATTGGTCGAATTCAATCAATGTAATGGCTCAAAATTTAAACTGGAAATATTTGGGATGATTTCAAAATTTTTGGGAATTTTTGAAATTTTGAGTCATGAGGGGCATTTTGGTAATTTTTGGCAATTTTGGGGTAGTTTGGGAATTTGGTGATTTTTGGTCAATTTGGGTCGTGGGGAAAGGTTTAAGATGACTTTTGGTCAAATTTGAGTATTTTGGGAAACTTTTTGGTATTATGGCAAAAATTAGGGTTGTTGGGGTATTTTGGTAATTTTTGTGATTTTGGGCTAGAATGGACAAGTAAGCCATGAGTCCACGTCAAAATAATAGGAGCCATATGAGGACTCATTTTGGATGCTCAATATGCTGGTAGGAGTTAGGAGACCAAATCAAGGGGTCCTAGGGTTTGGGTCCTCCCATATGAGTTTTCCAAAAGGAGTTAGGAGACCAAATCAAGGGGTCCTAGGGTTTGGGTTTGGGGTGTGTGAGAAAGTGTACTGTGTGCAAGCTAGCCTAACCAAGACCAGAACACCTAGGGTTAGTTGATACACCAAAATAATGTAATGTTTTAAGTACTTATTATATGCTTATTTTTGGTGATATTGCACCTAAAGAAGGGTATTTTTGTGTTTTTGTTGCAGGTATATCATCTTTAGGCATTTGGAGCAAAAGTAGTAAGAAGGACGAAAATTGGAGCTAAAATAGTGAATTTTGGGATTCTGGCGCATGATGCGCTAGTGACAACTTTTTTAAATTAAGGTAGAATTTTGCACAAATTTTTAAAGGGAAACTTATTCTACACACCTTTTGGAGTAATTCAATGCATCTAAACACTTTGGACGGTTCTTATATGAAGGGATATGACTCTTAGATCAAATGAAAAATCTTTTGAATTCAAGGAGTTAACTTTTAGAGGTAAATTTGAATTCTTTTTCAAAGGAGGAATCCAAAAATAAAAGAAGAAAACCTAACGAGGCTTAGGTGTGTGTGGCGTGAGAGAGAAGTCAGTTAGAGATAGAGAGAGAAGAGGAAATTTTCTTCTAGGGATGTAAGAGGAGAGAGAAGGTGAGAGATTTCTTCTTTATGACACTTCAAAGAGAGAATTGGGAGTGATTGTAACGAGAGAAAGGTCTGGAGAGAACTTCTAGGGATTTTCTTGGGAAGGATTGTGAGAGAAGTTGTATATTTATTTCTTTTTTTTTGTAAACTTTTTTTTATATAATAAATTCATGTTTTATCGTATCCTTCTCATGAATTTTGAGTAGTCTTCTTTATCCTTCTCCCTACTTTGAGATATGGTTTTGTGAAGAATAGATTTTGTTTTCCACAGTTTTAAGTGATAATAATTTGTGATGATTTGAACTCCGACCTTCATTTACCTTTCAATCTGGCCAAATGTTAAAACTTGCTCAGAGACATATGTTCTTAAATGAGATATGATTTCTAAAAAATAGGAAGAATCACATTTTATTTCATGGGAGAGATTGTCATCCATGGGATTGGGAGCAAGTAAATAGGAAAATATACTTTGTTGGATGCAGAATTGGAGATTTTAAGATGACAAATTAAAATCCCTAATTTAGCCCAGTTGATTGGAAACTAATGCAAGATTGTTAGCCCTCAAGTGAGGGAGTAGTGGGAGTTTTGGAGTGGAAGTCGGTATCCTCCCAGCCTAACCACAATATTAGGGACCAAACTCTGGATTAATCAATGTTCTTTATAGCACTCGGAAGAGGGTAAATAATATGATTGCTTCTATTAGACACAAAACAGTTTTTATATATCTTTTCAAATGATTTCAATTTTTTTACAATCCATATACTCATTGTAAAGAGGAAGGATGATTTCTTAAATTTGAACTTTCTGTCACAACAAAAGCTTCATTTAATTTTTGTAATTTTACTTTTAAAAGTTTAGTACTTAGTTTAGTTTAACTTCTGTAGTCTTCAATCTACATTTTAATTTGCATTCACACCTTAATTTTACTTTTACTTTTGTTATAAAATAATTTTCATAATTTACTTTAGTATTTTCTAACTTCTCTGTGGGATCAAAATCTAGGACTCCATTAGAGCCTTTTATTACTTGAGCGATACGTATAATTGCGTTGATAAGTGTGACTTTACAATTATTGAATATTTATTACGTCCATAATTGAGTTTTAAAAGATAAATTATTTACATAAAGAGTATTTTTGTTGGGATTATATTGCATATTTATTATATATTTGTCGTGTGTCATTTTGTAATATTGAAAATTATTTGCAAAATTGTCACACTATATCGCCCCGCATCAAGTTTTGGGCGCCGTTGCCGGGGAAGTAACGGAAAATATTTATTTTACTTTATTTTATTTCAAAACAATTAAAAATATAAAAAAAGAGTGTTTGTAGCTTAGTTAAAAATTTTTGTTATTTAAGTGTGTTTGCTTGTTTTTAATTATCTGCTTTATCTTGTTTATGCGTAGTGTAAGATCTAAAAAATTACTATCTTACAAATCTGAGTGAGAAAGAACTGTTAAAAAAATTTGAGAACAATAAAAAGAGAAAGATTAGTTTAGCAAAATGGCTTGAAATTTAAAAAATGCTAGAAATGAAAATGAACATCATCAGAGACCTTTAAGAGATTATGCTAATCCTATAGCAGATGAAATTCATTTGAGTATTCAAAACCCTGTTGTAGCTACCAATTCATGTGAGCTTAAACCTGTTATTATCCAAATCGTACAAAATAATCTATTTGGGGGAGCACCAACTAAAGACCCTAATTTACATCTTGCTAGTTTTCTAGAATTGCGTGCTACATTTAAATATAATGGAGTGTCAAATGATGCCATCAGACTTAGACTTTTTCCTTTTTCACTAAGTGATAAAGCTATGATGTGGTTAAATTCATTATCACCTGGATCTATCAGAACATGGGGAGATTTATAACAAAAATTCTTATCTAAATATTTCCCACTTTAAAAAACTGCTAAGCTTAGAAATGATATCATATCTTTTTGTCAGTTTGAAGGAGAGAATCAATTTAAATCAATTTATGAAGCCTGGAAAATATTTAAGGAAACCCATAGAAAGTGTCGACACCATGCATTTCCAGATTAATTAATAATTAAAACTTTTTATAATGGGTTGGTTGGATCTCTTAGATTGATAATTGACGCTGCTGCTGGTGGATCATTAATGTTAAAACCATTCGATGAAGCATATTCATTAATTGAAAAGATGGCTACTAATAATTTTCAATGGCCCACTGAAAGGGTAAATCCAAAAAGAGTAGCTAATATTCATTATACTGATGTTATATCTATTTTAACTGCCCAAATAACTATTATATCAAAGAAGATAAATGAATATGGAATGAATTATTCTCAAACATCACCTATGCTTAAGGAAAACTCATTAGGACAAATGATAGAATCTCAATATTCTTATGAGACTTTAAATGCAATAAACAATCATTCTAATAACCCTTATGCCAATTATTACAAGCTTGGTTGGAAGAATCATCCAAACTTTAGTTGCCCTAACAATAATTCTAATGCTGCAAATTAACAATGGGGAAACACTACTGCGAGCCCATTAGGAAACTCCAAAAATCAAGGGAATCAAGCTTATAAACCTTATTACCCCCAGGTTTTAATAATTTGCAGAGTAAGGAGAAAAAACTATCAATGGAAGAATTGATATTATAAATGGGTGGTCAATTACAAAGTCAAGGAGCTGCTATCAGAAACATGAAAAATCAATTGAGATGTATTGCTACCGCACTTAGAAATAGACCTCTAGGAACATTATCGAGTAATGTTTAAGTGAATTTTAAAGATCAGAACAAAGACCAAGTTAAAGCTATTCAATTGAGAAGTGGAAAAGAATTAGAAAACATAGTTCAACAAGAAGTTCAAGTTGAAAAAGATGAGGTGGAAAATGAAAAATTGCATATTTATGTGGTCTTAAACCGATTTCTGTTGTTGGGATAAAAGTTGAAAGAGTATTTTAAAAAATAAATTAGTTACATAAAGAGTATTTTTGTTGGGATTATGTTGCATATTTATTATATATCTGTTGTGTGTGATTTTGTAATATTGAAGAATATTTGCAAAATTGTCACACTAAATCGCTCCACATCCTTAGTCATAAGGCTTGGCCATCATATGAAAAAATTCTCTTAATCTCCTCCATACTGACCCCAACCACTAAGTGTTAGAGGTTAAGACCAATATGTGGAACTTCAAGTTGAGCAAAGAAGAGTTTAGAATTTCTAAGGGCGAGGGTTTCATTTCTAGTCCTCTAGGAATAATCAACAAGAAAGTCCTATGGCTAGACCCTAGACTACTAAAGAGGAAAAAACTAGACCTCAACCAAAAGTGAGGTAAAAACGTAGACCCCAAATAGGTGTGGTGTGCTGAGCAAGCACACCTCTTGTATTGGTATTGACCAAAGAGATTAACAGAACCAACACAAATTTCTAAGCCAACATGCCTAGAATAGAAAGTAAAATTGGCTGACAGTTGTTTTTGCTGAGGAATTAGCAAGTGAATATCTGAACAAAACTGAGGATTCAGAACTCTCATAGAGATTAGAAGGAAAGAAATTCCAAAAATGACTGTGACAATCATGATGAAGATTTAATTTCAATTTGATCGTTAGAAAACTTTGATTTTGAATGTATTAGTTTCGAAGGATGTGAATCAGAATTTAGGTACTGTGACCTCACTTTTGGTTGAGGTTTAGTTTTCCCTATTTAGTAGCCTAGGGTCTAGCCATAGGACTTTTCTATTGATTATTCCTAGAAGACTAGAAAAGGAACCCTCACCATTAGAAATTCGATACTCCTCTTTGCTCAACTTGAAGCTCTACATATTGATCCTAACCTCTAGCGCTTAGTTGGTGGGGTCACTATGGAGGAGCTCAAGGAGAGTTCCCACATGGCTATCTGACCTTAAGGTTGACTCTGGGTGTTGGTCTTGAGCTAGTTCACTCACTACACTCACTATTACCCACAATCATTCACAATCCTAAAACCCAAAATTGTTGACTTTGATCCCTTGATCTTTTGGGAGACTCGTGTAGATGGTCCCCTAGACCCACTAGCTCTAGGCTAGGGTTTGGCTAAGACCAGTACATAGAGGACCCAACTGAGGATTTCATTGGTCCATAGCTCATATAGGGTGGTCGATACCCCAATTCTATGCAAAATGTCCAATTTGGCATTTTGCTCCTAAATCAACCCAAATTACCTAAGTGCCCTAGAAACGCTAAATTTGGCCAAAAATCTATATTTCACCCAAAATATCCAAATTTATTCAAAAATCATTTCAAACCAATTCAAAAAAGTCAAATTGCCCAAATCCACCAAAAAATTCCAAAATTACCAAAATACTCCTAAATTTGCCAAAATTACAAAAATAACCTTGGCACCCCAAACTTTTCCAAAAACATCCAAAATCACTTCAATTATCTCCAAAACAAATTTGGACCCTCCAATTGAACACAATTTTGCCAATTTGACCATTTTGACTAAAACCCCAAATTGCCTTTAAAGGCCTAATTTTCCCAAATTCACCTCAAATGTCCATCAATTTGGCCCTAATTCACCTCAATTTCAATCCTAAACTCCAATTCATCTTTCATTTAATCAATCCAAACTAAATCCAAACCTTATTGGCCCATGCTTTGAGCTCAGTTTTGTTCTAAATCAAAACCCCAAATTTGACCCTATGGCCTAATCTCACCTAATTGAACCCTATAGCCTAATCAATTTGCCCTAATTTGAATACTAAACTCTTCATAACAATCTTACACACCAAATTTGACCTTCAATTGTCCTTGGGAATTGTCCTTGGTGAAGCCTAAATTTCATTTAATTTTATCATGATTCCAAAAATCCCCAAATTTGCCCCAAATTTGTCATACCTCCAAATCCAACCAAATTGATTGCCCTAACCCAGAAATTGGCATGCAATTGATGTTGAAAATGCTTCATGACATTCCCACAGGCCATTCTCAACCATCAATTTGGACTTAGCCCAACCTTAGCACAATCTAGACCCAAGTCTAGCCCAACTTGCCCAAATTGACAAAGATCCCAAAATCCTTCTAATTGAGCTTCCAATTGAACTCAAAATCACTTCAATACTTCATAAAAAATCTTCATAACAATCATCTACACAATGTTGATCATTCAATTGGGGCTAAAAGTCATGGCTACCCTAAACCAAACCCAGCCTTTGGCCATTTGGACCCAAATGGATCCATGTACCAAAATTAACTTATCCATACTAAGGCCACCAAATTGATGACTTAACTGCCACTAAGCTCCCCCTTTGGACCAGGCTAAACCATACTTAACCCACCCTAGATGAGCCATGGACCAAAGGTCCCCTAAATCAAGGGATTTGTTTCCTAAATTGCTTAAGCCAAAGATATCTTTTCCAAAACCTATCACCAACCCAAATTAATTGTTGTGACAGATTCCTCTGAGGTTCCTGATCCACCTAAGCACATCCCCTACCATGGACAACCACCCTAGCCGCCGGAGGAGATAAAATCGAGGGCCCTTATGCTTAAATTGAAACCCAATTTCATCCATCCAATGTGTCTAGCTCTGATTGGTGTTTAGCATCTTGAAGCTCTCCACCTCAGTGCCACATTGCACCCAATTGGAGGCCAGGATTGCCACCCTAGGCTGTTTTACTTGAACTCCTCATCCATGGCTTCAAAAGGGATCAAAAAATTTTTCTTTGGAGAACTCTGTTAAAACTATTTCTAGAGCTCCTCCAAGACTCCCTAACCCTATTGCAACCTTCCTTTGGCCATCTTCCCCAACACTTGAGCTCAATTTTTGAGCTCAAAATCAGGGCAAAATTTGCCTTCCCAAAAAATTCCCCCAAACCCAAAATTTATTTGCTCCTGAGCTTCACCAGAGCAAGAGAGGAAGATCCCCATGAAAATCCCCCTCTATTGAGCCCTCTAACCTATCCCTAGACCAAGGTCGCTCCACCCGTTGATCAAACTCATAATTAGAGCATTTAATAGAGGAAATGAACACATCCACAAGGTTTGTTAGGCTTCATTGAAGCTTCCACAAGCACCCAATTGAGGCCTAACCTCTTGGGCAAAGGTATAGCTCGCTAACCTTAATTTTTGGCTCGATTTGGTCTTTTGTGAAGAAAACTTGCAATTCATAGAAATGTAACTGTATAGATATACTCGTATTGAGTAGATGAAGATGTAGGAACAAACCCAAAGTGATTTGGTTGAGTTAAGGATGATATCCTAGGGTTTAATGGCTATCTGGGACGATGAAGGAGAGTCGTCTGATCGAGCTTATGATGGATGAACGAATGAGATCGAGCTGGACGGAGTCTTCATGCGTGAACAGCGGGACACAAGGCTGCCAAGTAAGATGGCAATGCCAAACCAAGAGGCGATGCAACGCACTTCTAGGAGGATGAGGATGACGCGGCTTGTGATAGGGATAAATAAAAAATTAAGGCTTTTTGTTAAATAAAAAAATGATAGATCTTTGAAAATTCATAACTTTTCACAAAAAAATCATAGAAATAAAATAAAAATACCCTCTTGCTCAATGAACAGAGGAGATTAATGTGGACTAAAAATAAAATGTGGACTAAAAATAAAAAAAATAAAAATTATTTGACAAACATATGATGTTTAATTAATTAAGTACCCTCTGAGATATTTTAACTCTCCATGGTTAAAGAGTGCTCGTCATGGCTTGAGATTTTTAGAATTTATTCCTCATCACATAAGGGATGTTCTGTGATTTTTCCAAAGTCAAAGAGTATCTCTATACTTCTAAACATAATTTCAAGCTAGGGTGACTATTTTGACTTATTTTAATTATATAAATCAAAATATCACTTGGAAAATTAAGGGAATAATTTTAGTAGGATTCCTGTGGTTGGAGAAATCTAGAAAAAATATTGTGATGCTTTGAACTATTTTGCACATTTCTATACTTAATTTAACGTAAATAACTTTCATGAATTTATGTAAACTAAACATATATCAAAATTTGACAAAATTAGTTCCACATTCTTCATAAAATCATATCTACCCAGTGTAGAAATTTCAAAATTATTTGACTTATTTTAAGCACTAAAGTTGATTTTCTAAGAAACCTTATATTTTTGTTCAAAAAATAATTATAATAAATTAAATACAATCGGAAAAATTGAGAAAGTGGTTTTATAAGTTCCTTGTCATCAGAGGCACTTAGGAAAAATAAAAAATTATTTTGGTAAAATACTTGATTTTTAGCCATATTTTGGATTTAAAATAATTAAGAATAATTAAAAATTTCAAAAATATCAAAATATTTCAAAATGTGCCTAATTGCTCTCTGATCATTTGGGACTCATTAAATAATTTTTCCTAATTTTTCTAAGTTAAAAATAAATTTTAAAAACTTAAAAATGAATTTTCCATATTTTCCCATTAAAATAATTATATTAAATGAATTAAAAATAACAAAAATATAAGACTTGTCTCTCCGAGTTTTCTGAACTCGAAGAAGTCTATTAAAAATATAAAAATGATTTTTGTAATTAAAAATGTTATTTTTAATTTAATTTAACCATTAAAATTGATTAAAAATTGAATAATAATAATAAAATTTGATTCAAAAAATCATGAAATTTTGTCTAAGTGTTTCTCTGACCTTAGGGAACCTCTGATAATTTTTTGATAAATAAAAATTTTATTTTATATAATTAAATAAATTATTTATTGAAAATCCTATTTTCTAAATTTAAATAATTATTTAAATTAAATTAAAAATTTGAGAGATCCACATGTTCTCCTATAGCATTATAATTACCTCATGAGTATGACACTCTAAACCCTCAAAGTCATTTGAGTTGTGTTTAATGAGCGATGAGGTGAAGTCCTTCAAAAGCAAAGTGGTAATTTTAGAATTTGGTGCCTTAGTCAATTTTAGGATTAACCAAAGGTAAAATATGTAATTTTGATCTTAATAAATATATTTAGATGATTAAAATATAATGGGGTTAAGAGGTAGAAACTCACTCACCACCCTTGCACAACATCAACGAGATCATAATTCTCCCAATCTTCATGACCAGAAAGTCAATGGAGATCAGACGATTCTTAAGTGAGGAGCTTAAACCAGAAAGATGTTAGTTTACTTTTCTCAAGTCCAAATTTGTCGATGGTTTGACCTCTTAATATGGATATATGATTACTTAATCAAAACCTTGATAATCATCATTTCACCTATTATGATTATTAAAGGATTAGTAGTGACCTAGGCTCAATTTCTAAACTCAATTGATTGGATTTAGAAGATGACATAATTGGTGATTAACATCTTTAAACACTACAAGCCTGACCTTAATCATAGGCACCACAGTCTTATATAACCTAGACTTGCTTTAGGAGCACCCACACACATAAATATTAAATGAAACATCAATTGATTAAGTGAGTATCCCATCCTTGGGATAATTAAATTGTCATGTTTGACTGAGTAACAGGGTAGTCACGCTTTAACCTTGGATGATTAATGGAATAATATGATAAGTTTAAAACAAACTTAAAATAATTCAAGAGAGCCTCAAAGTAGTTCAGGGGTTACTCCCTCAAAACTTTGAAATTTTTTGGATATTTTGAAGAGCAAATTGAACTTATCATATTTTGTTCTAAAGTCATCCACTAGGGTCTTCTAAGATTCAATAAAATCATAACTTGGGGTTTGGTAATTAAATCTCCATCAACTCTTGCAATTTAAATTCCTTGCAACATTACATACATGCCTTGCTAGTACTGACCTTTCTGGTGGTGGAACGAGAAGACTCACCAAGTAAACTTTTACAGTTTATAGTACCGTCTTTTCTTGTACTTTCCACACTATATTTTTATACTTACAAAACTATCATGTTAAACAATGATGACACCCTGCATGAAAACCAAAAACTGCTAGGATAGCCACCAAAACCAAAACCAAAACTGAAATCAACTAAGATAGAATTCACCGCCACAACATTCAAAATATTAAACAACTCAAAATTTAATCACAAACATCACAAAACAACAATTGTAACTAAATTAAGACGACTGTATCAAATGATAAAAAATCCCTCGGAGGAGGTAACCTACGATTGCTAACAAGGCTTCCTATGGTCTAAATGAAAGTATGGAACTCATTAAGTTGAGTTTAGTAAATTCATTTGGACTAAGTGAATCCAATAGGAAATGGTGGTACGAAAATGAGGGAACCGTAGGATCCTAAGCGGTGTCTCTCTAATCAAATGT
>NW_018229007.1:43773-56854 GCF_001263595.1 Phalaenopsis equestris
TGACATCCCCTAGTTCTTCCTCCTTTGGATTCTACAATAAAATGCTCCAAATTTGAACCAATCCCCTTTCACACCTCTACGTTCGATCTCATTGAAGAGTCCTACCCTTTGAATTTCTTTGAAGATAATATTTCCTGATTTTTATTGAGAGTTTTCTCAGGTGACTTTGGTTATTTAAGATGTAATTAACTATAGAGGCTTGCCCTTATAAGAAGCATGTCCGAACCCAGATTTTTACAAACCCTACTTAATCCTTTATATTAAATAGGGGAACTTGTCTGCAAATATAAAGGTTTCGCAGACCAAACAGATGTCATATATTCCTTAGTTTATTTGATCGAGCCTCATCCTCAAGTCTTGTGTTTGTTCTTCGGGATAGATACAGGATTTTAGGTACATCGCTCTTTCATTTAAACTATGAAAAAATATTTGGTCAGTTTGATTTCATATTTTTCTAAAACTATATATATATATATGTAAATTAAAACGCCTTCCGAAGTAGGCGACATGATTTTGATTCCGGCGGCCGACAACTTCCAGCGAACAACTCCTTAACTAAAATAGCGCCGACAGCTTCTAACCCCGAAAAGAGAATCAGAATTTAGGTACCGACCTTGAATGGAGAGAATAAGAATTTTGGTACTGGCCCAGAGATGGTAATTAAAATTTAGGAATCAACCCCAGAAAGAGACTCATATGTCTTACTCCATTTAAGGTAGTCTTAAACCGATTTTAAGGAATGAGAATAAGATGCCTTACGCCATTTAAGGCGGTCTTAAACATATTTTCAAAGATTTGTGTAGAGAATCAGATGCCTTACTCTATATAAGGTGGTCTTAAACCAATTTTAAAGAATGAGAATAAGATGCCTTACTCCATTTAAGGTGGTCTTAAACCTATCTCGAAGATTTAGGTAGAGAATCAGATACCTTACTCCATTTAAGGTGGTCTCATACCAATCTCAAAAGATGATAATATGATGCCTTACTCCAATATGATGCCTTACTACTCCATTTAAGGAGGTCTTAAACCTATCTCAAAGATTTGTGTAGAGAATTAAATTCCTTACTCCATTTAAGGTTGTCTCATATCGATCTCAAAAGATCAGAATAGGATGCCTTACTCCATTTAAAGTAGTCTTAAATTTATCTCAAAGGTTTGGGTAGAGAATCGAATACCTTACTCCATTTAAGGTGGTTTTATGTCACATTAGGGAGGAAAGCTCGATGAATAAAATCCAACTTAAAAGGTGGCAAAATTGAGAAGGAGAGCTCGATGACTCACATCCAACCTAAGAGGTGGTGGAATTGAGAAGGAGAGCTTGATGACTAACATGCAACTTAAGAGCTGATTGGAAAAGTATTTCACACTGTTGGGGAGGAAAGCTCGATGACTCACATCCAACCCAAGAGCTAGCGGAAAAACTAGATTGAGAAGGAAAGCTCGATAACACATCCAACTCAAGAGCTGTTCAAAAAATTATTTCACTATCTTGGGGAGGAAAGCTTGACGACTCACATTCAACTAAAAAAGTAGTGAAAAGGCTAGATTGAAAAGGAAAGCCCGATGACTCACATCGAATTCAAGGTTGATCAAAAAGGTACTTCACTACATTGGGAAGGAAAGCTCAATGACTTACATCCAACCCAAGAGATAGCGTAAAGCACAGATTGAGAAGGAAAGCTCGATGACTCACATCCAACTCAAGAGCTGATTGAAAACATTTGAATCTTAGTACTGACCATGAGAACAACATGAAAATAGTGTAGAGAATTTTTGGTGTTAAGCTCATAGATATGTGACATGTGAAGATTGACACTGGTGAGGAAAATTTGTATGATTCTTGTGCAGAGCGCGAAACTCTACGAGGATTGTGAGGAAATTGGTGCAAATAAAGATAATCGTCTTGCACAAGCAAAGAGTATGAAACCTTGAACTTGAGAGAGACAAAATCAACAAATTATCATTTTCTTTTCTTGTTGTATTTATCATATTTAATTATCAAAGTACATTTTCAAAATTTAATTTCATTGGTTGATTTTATAAAACAAGATTAAATTTTAACATCTGAATTTTGTTACATTGTTCTTTATTCATCATAATTTGGCACCAATGTATGGTTCCATGACTCTTTATCAATCACACAAATGGGCAGTTTGACAAACATGTTGAAATCTAAAAGAAATTTCATTAATCTGCTTCAAACAGGTATTACAGACTGAATACAGGCTGAGGCATCAAATGAGACAACATGCTAAGTATATCTTGAGACATCATGCTGAATACATATCATATATGCTGCTCTGATGCAGTAAAAAAGATGAAAAAATTTTTTCTATCTGTCCTCTGTGGGGTGAGCTCCTGATCAAGTTGACATAGTAAGCTACGCTTCATGACAACAATTCCTTTTACGTGTTCATATATGTACAACCATTTCATAGCTCGTATGGTTGCAGGTCGTCCAACTGTGGATCCAGATGAAACCAATATGATACTTTACTGTCATCATTCTTCTGAATGTCACAAACACTCTGCGGTTTCTTACCCCAGAAACAAAGTACTTGGCTAAGTCTGCTCCATTTCCTTTCAAAATTAGTATTGAACTCATCGGCAGTGGAATCTCAACAGATCCTTTGAACTTCCCAGGGCCGATAACATCAACTTCTTTTTCGATCAAAATATTGCTCTTGCTCATGAAGGACACCGTGCAGAGAGCCTTACAAAATCATGGTGGTCTATATACGGAGGAATACAATCTCCTTCATCATAGATGTTGATTATATAACTATTGGGAATGTAATTGGCTGAAACTATACTTGATCTGACCATCTTATTGATCAATCTCTTTATCTCAGAAGGCATAAGATTCACCTCATCATATCTAAGGATACCTGGTGGGTTCCCCTACCTATCGTTAGTGAAATTGTAGCAGCAACCACATTGAATGGTTATCCTGCCTTTTCCACGCATCCATTTTCGTGGTTCTGAATAAGTTCTCTTCATTAGCAAACCAGCTCATCCTCTGTCTCTAAACTCAACCTCTATCTCTCAGATCAAATACGTTGTCAGGAATTCTTCTTTCATCATTTTCAGAGAAAACTTTTGTATACAGCTCCTGGACCTATAGAATGTTGATAAATTTTCTTTGTATTTTCTCGCAGAATTCAAATTCTCATTTTTTAACTCTATTCATTCTTTCCAGTTCTGCTGTGGGGATCCTTTGAGATCGTCGAGGCGGCTCCCTCATCTCCACCTTTATAGGGTACCATGTCTAACTTGGCTGCATAGGTAATGGAATATACGATACAGGTTACCCTTCCATCATATTTTGTTGTGTTATCACTTTCTTCCTCTTTGGCAAAGAGTCTTCTTTAGTACCGATCCTCAGCAGTGCCGATAATCCTTCTTTCTCTTGGTGGCTAACTATGTCCATAAGGGGAATCTCATAGTTTAAGTTAAGCTGACCACAGTCTAAGTCAAATTCTATGATGCCACTCTGAGCTACCCTTTCCCTGTTAAGTGTGAGATTCAAGCCATCTTTAAAGGTGAAAATCAACTTTCGTTCTGTCATTTTTCTACATAAGACAGAAAAACATCAGTGCGCTGAAATTCAACATGAACAAGAATAAAAATGAAGAATTCATTAAGCAAGAATTTTAATTTGTACACGTGAAAATTTTATTTATGTAATTTAATTTATTTTAATAAAATTTCAAAATGAAAAACAAAATGAGGAAAACAAAGTGACCAAACTCAAAGAAGTTTTTATTTTATTGAGGTTAATTTTATTACAAAATTTTGGACCCAGTCACAAACGCTTGGCCAAATAAATAACCCCAAAACAATCAAATTTTCAAAATAGTTGATTTTAAGCGACATCACGTCGGGTAGTATGTCTTCAAGTAGGAGCAATTAACTGGCATCATAGGTCTTTCACCTCAGAAATCCACGAGTTGGTAAGATCCTCATGAGTAAAATTTCTCTATAAAAAATGATCACTCACAAGTTGGTTCAAAATTTTCACCTATTTTGAGGTGTGCAAGAATAGGTCTTTTGAGAATAAGAGCGAGCTCACCAACTTTGAACGCACTCAGGTGGACCAGTTTGTCATGAGCCTGCACCATCCTTGCTTGGGAGAGCTCAAAATGTTGTTGTGCTTCTAGTCATTTTTCCTCAAAAATTTCCAATTCTTCAAGTCTGAGTTTTGCACTTTCTTCAGTTGTGATTTAATTGGCGATGAAGACTCTGAGAGATCATTATGTACTGTCTGGATTTCTAACAGCAGTACGACCTCCGACCCATACACAAGTGGGAGTTTTGAATGTTGTCCGGTAGGCCTACAAATCTTCTAAAAGTTCATTATGCTAATCTCTTTTTTTTTGTTCAATGTCTTATTTAAGATTTGAACGAGTGACTTATTGAAGGCCTCAGCCAGGCCATTTACCCTAGGATAGTAAATTGTAGAGTATCTCCATTCTATCCCATGTCTCTTGATGAAGTTATTGATCTTTGTTCTCTTGAAGGTTGTCCTGTTGTTAGAAATCAGTCTGCGCTGTACACCAAAATGGTAGATGATTTGATTTTTGAAAAATTACAGAATATGCTGCGATGTAACCTCTCGTAATGATACTACATCTACCCACTTGGTGAAGTAATCCGTAGTGGCAATAACAATTCTATGTCCCTTAGAGGATGGAGGGTCTATCAGACCTATTATATATGTGCCCCAACACTCGAATGACCATGAGGCACCATGAGGCAACTGTGAGGCAACTGTTGGGTGCAACACTTTTGGAGGTTGGTGTAAGACCACCCCATGTACTTTACAAACGTTAAACCTTCTAGCTATATCCATGCAATTGAATATCATCGCTGGCTAATAATACCCGAGTCTATTGATCTTCATTTTCATATTTGGCCCTGACTAGTGATCACCAGACAATCTGGCATGTACTTCTTTGATAATATTCCATGCTTTGGCTTTGCTTGGACATCTCAACTGCATCTAATCAAATGACATTCTGTAAAGAACATCACCCACTACAGCATATGCCATAGCTCTTCTCGTGAAGTGATATGCTTCAGACTTATCCTCTGTCAGCTTTCTAGTTCACAAATATTCTATCAATGTCTTATGCCAGTCTTCGTAAATGTCAGTAAGTGCAATCATCATTCCTTATTCCATTTTGAGTTTGTGTAAATTTTGGAGGCTGATCTTAGACTAAACTCGTCGTCCTTGTACTGTAATGCCGATGGAATTTTCTGGTGGACATGTCAGTTCCTTGAAAAGTTTTGCTAGAGTGTCGGCAAGGACATTATCTCCTCGAGGAATTTGGTATAGAGTCGCATTGGGAATTTGATCAAGCAACTTCATTTTGTAATAGTGGTATTCTACTAGCCTTAGCTTCCAAATCTTGTATTGTGTGACAACTTTTTGGATGACGAGTTTTGAGTCTCCATAAATGACAATATTTGTTATATCCATCGAGGTTGTCAACTTCAACCCGGTGATCAATGCTTCATATTTTGCTTCGTTGTTTGTGCACAACTTTGTCAGGTGGTGGGAGAATCTCAACATGCCCTTATCTAGCATGATAAAAATCAAACCATTTCATGCATTTCCTGGTATAACTATCTCTGAACCTTTGTCCTTTTTGGTTGAGGAAGCCTGATCAAAGTACATTTCTCAATGTCTGGCAGTGGAAAGTTCTACTTGTAGTATCTATTCATCTGACAATTCATCGCCGAGTGGGGACCCAGTGGGAAGTGGGGCACTACGAGAAAATATGATAAAATCTATCACTTGATAGCTCGAAGGGGAACAAAAGTTATATGAAATTACAAAATAATCATTGATCACCTTGCTAAACGTCGATAAAGTGTTTGTAGGGCCATCAAATATTGCAACAAATTAACTTTTGAAATAAGTGTAATCTTATGAGAGAGCATGAAATGTCTAAGTTTTTGGGCGGCAAAAATTAAGGCTAGACGATACGTCTCAATAGGCAGATACTTTTCCTTCTTCGGTATTAGACGGTGACTTAAGTAGTAGAGTGCATTTCCCTTACCCTAGTCATTGAGCTGAGCCAACAAGGCTCCAAGAGAGTTTTCTAAGGCCGTGGTATAAAGTATCAATGGTTTTCTCAGAATAGAGGCTGCCAAAACAAGAGGTGTCAATAAGTATCGTGTAACATCTTCAAAGTCCCGTTGGCATTTCTCTTCCCAAACTAATTTGGCATCCTTTTTAATTAATGTAAAAAAGGGCTGACACCTACATAAGAGATTAGAAATAAAGCATCTCAGATATGCCAATTTTCCTTGAAAAGAGCATAGTTGTTTCAAGGTTTTGGGAAGAGACATATCCAAGATAGCTTTAATCTTATCAGGGTTGATCTCGATTCCCCAATGATGGACAACAAATCCTAGAAATTTTCTGGAGGTGATGCTGAAGACGCACTTTAAGGGATTCATCTTAAGATTATATTATCATAATCATTCAAACACTATCCTCAAATCACAAAAATGGTTTAGTTTCTGCTTACTCTTGATGAGCTGATCATCTATAAAGCGTGGTTGTGAATGAGGTCGTCAAATATCTTCAACATAGCTCATTGATAAGTTACTCTAGCATTCTTCAACCCGAATGACATTACTGTGTAGCAGAAAATCCCGATCTGTGTTCTAAATGCTGTATGTGCTGGATCTTCTGGAGCCATTTTAATTTTATTATAAGCTGAGGATCCATGCATAAAAGAAAAAAATTAATGTGTTGATGCGATGTCCACCATTAATTCTGGTATTTGTAATGAAAACTCATCTTTTAGACACGCTTTGTTTAAATCCCTAAAGTCGACACGTACACGGATTTGTCTATTTTTCTTCTGAACTGGTACAATTTTAGCTAACCATGTGGGGTATTGCTCTTCTCTTACAATTTTAGCATCTATTAATTTCTTTACCTTAGCAATGACTTGTTGCTCTATCTCGAGGCACATTCTTCTGAGAGCTTGTTTTACAGGGGTCATATCTTTGTGCACCCCAAGTTTATGAACTGTAACTTCCGCTAGCATCCCTAGGATTTCATCATAACTCCATGAGAAGTAATCTTTAAATTATGATAATAATTCTATCATTTCTATGGATTCCTCCTCGTTGAGTATAGAACTTATACGGGTGGGTCGGGGCTACTCTTGAGTCCCGAGGTTGATTTATTTTAATTTATCCACTGTTGACTTAATATCTTCTTCAAATTCTGGTGAGGCATCACCTATCAACTAATCTTGAGATTCATCCTCTA
Organism: Phalaenopsis equestris; assembly: GCF_001263595.1. NCBI lineage: Eukaryota > Viridiplantae > Streptophyta > Magnoliopsida > Asparagales > Orchidaceae > Phalaenopsis > Phalaenopsis equestris. The sequence goes on from NW_018229007.1 coordinate 51,071, forward strand.
CATCGAGGCAATCATCTTCCAATCCACTAGTAACAACCATGCAAAATTCGAGTCATCGACTAGACATCTACTGGACCTACAGTACCAAATCTGAGACCTTCTTTCAAGTTAGGAGTTTGACTTTTAGCCTTCCACAATTTTTCAAAAAGTTGTAGCTTATCCTTTGGCATCTGTATTGGTGCATATTCCTGTTGAATTAATTTTTGTACAGAAGGAGAAAAGTAACCAAAATGTAATTCCATTAATTTGTAACTCCATTAATTCATTAGATCCATTAATTCATTAGAACCCTCATCCAAATTTACATGATTTTCAAAACAAATAGAAGGGGAAGCACGAAAAAACTTGATCATCTTTGAACCAATGCTACAGACTTCCTTGACCTCTAAACTCTCAAATTTTGAGGGTAGATTGGAGTAAGGGTCATGGCTTTCACATAATGGTTGATCTGATCATATGTTGACTCATATTCATCTTTTTCCACATCTTCCAAGGAAGTTTCATACTGTAGTTTCTTCTATCTTTTCATAATCATTTCTTACTTGGACCTTTCTTCATAAAAAATTTCTTTCATGTCGATGTTGACGGTCGGCCTAAACCGTAACAATCATGTTGGTTCTTCCTCGTCCACGTCCCTGATCTCAATCTCGGGTGTATGGGCTAAAAGAACCTTTACCAGCTCATTATAAAGGAATGATACTAGATCGTCGAAGCAGAGTTGAATGGCCTCTTCTTTGTGTTTCTTCTGAATCTTCCACTTCATTTGCTATAATTTCGTGGGAAAGACATTTTTCTTTGGAGGTGAGTAGTATGCGACGTCTTCATGAATGCCCACTTCATTAACCAAAAATGGTTGTAAATCTCCCTTGATGCGATGTTCTTATCCTTTTTTGAAATACTTGATGCATTGGTGTAGTGATGATGTAACCATTTTATGCTGGTGAATAAAGCATTGAAAGAGGTATTTCAACCAAGTAAAGCATTGAAAGTGGTCTCTGCATCGATGATGTGGAGTTTTGCGGTCGTTACTAATTCTCCAACTTTCATTAGTATTGTAATTGATCTAAGTGCTCTTTCTCCTTTTTGATTAAATCCTCTTAACATCCTAAGTGCTCTTTCTCCTTTTTGATTAAATCCTCTCAACATCATTTTATCAGTTGTAAGCTCTCGAGCCTCAATATCCAAATATGCTAATGTCTGTAGACTCATTACATTAAATGATGTTCTTAGATCCACCAAAACTCTTGACAATACAAGTCTACCGATATTAACAGAGATGTCGAGTGGTCAGTTGTGGTCAGTGGTATCGAGCAACAAGTCTTCATCTATGAAGGTTATATTAGGCTATTCCTTTAACGAACAAACTTCACCCAAGGATGTGTTGGCTAACTGAGATAAGCAAATCCCTGGGTCGAGCAAGAATGTAATCAGAGAATCTCTCATCTCCTTTGACAGGATCAAAGCATCGTAGATGCTTAGTTTAGTCGGCAACCTCCTAAGATGAGTTAGCACGTTATAATCCATTTTATATAATCCTCCAATCTTTACTTGAATATGTGGTTCTTCCACTGGCGGAGGTGGAGGTAGCTCTTCTCGAGTGACTATTTGTTTTCCTTTATACACTATAGCTGACCTCGGGGGGTAACACTTTCCCACTCCTTAGATTTATCTATGTGATTTCTTCTTCTTGAAATGTTATAGGCAAAATTTCTGGTGTCTCTTCTTCTTCATCAGAGAGAGAGATCCAAGTTGATAGCAAATGGTACACTGTAGCACCAAGGACTGGTTCCTCGCTTCCGGTGCTATCATAATCGGTATCATCGATATCTTCATCTTTCTCGTTAATGGGTTGATCGGACTTGAGTACAATTTGAGGATCAATTTGGGAATCAAGATCAGAGTTAGATTGAGCAAAGTTAGTTATGTTACCACTAGAAATAGTTAAAATATAGCAAAAATCATAATAATTATATTTATAATACCCAAGTGAGTCAAAAAGATAATCATACATTGTCAGGGGTCCAAGGATTTTCTTTCCTGAATCCAAGACAAATAATCTAACAGTGGAAGCCCCTATCCTACCCCCCATGTTATCGGTCTTCACGACATCATTCTTCTCTTTCTCCTCTAGTTGCGACGATTTCTCTGGTAGAATCTCCATCTTGGGTTGTGCAGGCTGTAGATTCTGAATAGCTGCCTAAGCTGAAGTAGTCTAAATCTGATCTAGTATCTTCTTGGATGAATTGCTCCAAAATGCACTCCATCCATATTTTTTTGAATATGGATCTATCAGAGTGATTGGCTCAGCTAAAATCATATTTACAGGATCTTTTTCAGGCTCTTTTAAATATTCTTTTGGGATTGTTATAATTCCTTTGACATTACTCTTGAGTCAGTCCTTGAAGATAAAACAACCCTCTATTGTGTGTCCCAACATCCTTTGATAGGGGCAGAAATTGGGATACTCGTTGTCACCTTCTTCCGACCTTTTCAGTTTTGGTAATCTGAACTAAGGATTCTTCATCAAATTTCTGAACATCTTTGGCACAACCTCATCTTTAAAATAACATACCCACCATTTTTGTTCTGACAGAGTCAGACCCACTCTACCTTCCGCTCGGTACGGTCCTCCCCAGTGTGACTGTTGGCTAGACTGGCCATAGTGTTGTTTTTGTTGATGTTGAGAATGCTATGACGATTGATGGGAACTTTGGTGAGAATGCTCTACGTGTATCTTTATCAGCCGCTTTCTCTTATTGATCGTTGCCACTGTTCCGGACTTCTTCTCAAAAATCCTGGTTGCCCTAGTTTTTTCTGATTTCTCTTAGGAATCCATGTGTTTAACTTCCTCTTATAAATTTTTGGCTTTGCTTAAAAGCTTCTCAATGGACTTGATGGTGAGTCCCTTAAGTATGAAAGCTACTGGCCCATGGATGCTTTTGAGTAGAATATCAATAGCATGCTATTTGTATAGTTGAGGTTCACATTTTATTAAGGTTTCTCCACCTTAAGATGTAATCCACCAAAGTCTCTTGAGGCTTTTGCCTCTCTACTACGAGATCTGTTCTAACTCAAAAAATTTTTTTACTTATCCATTGGGAAGCTCGATGTACCAATTAAATACAATTCCAGATAGGCTACTCACAAACTGCCGGAAGGGCAAAGCTTTGTTACCTCCGGTATTGCCACAACTGGCTCAAAAATGCGCTATATTCTTTCTGAGATTTTTGGTCCCATCAAATGTCTTATAAATTGTTGACACAAAGCTTTTGGGGTAGGGTACGACGTCGAATTCCTTTGGATAAGGTCTAACTCTTCAAATAAATGCATCACCCTTACATTGGGCTATGGCCTCCTAAACTTATTGTTTGAACAACTGTTTAATATCCTTCTTTGGTATGGTACTAGGCAAGGAATCCTTCATTTGTTGTTCATCTCTGTTGGTGGAGTCAAATTCTCTCCTTTCATCGGTAATATGAACTATTTCTGGCTAGTTAACTCCTGGAGAAGCTACCTGCTGTGACTGGCACTGTCCATGAACTGTAGCCATGGAGGCCATGATGGTGGCCATATCCTTTATTCTTTTTTCCATATGACTAATTTGTTCATCTCTTAAGAAAACAACCCTATGTAAATCATCCACAGTGTTCCCTTCAACGAGGAGTTGGGCATCGTGCGCAGATGTCGCAGCACTAGCCTTGATTACATGAATATCCATGAAATCTTCATTAAGGTAATCATTAAAATCAAAATTTTCATTATCATTGATGGCTACTCCATGAACTTTGACTAACTCAGAAATCTCAGCCCTGAGCTTTTCAACCTTCTCTTCAATAATCGCTTCCTGAATCATTTTGAGATATGAAGGATTTTCTTGAATATCCTCCACTTTTTTATTAAACTTAGTATTAATAGCTGCAACTATATCTGATATTTCAAACCTTTGCTCCATTCCACAACTCTGCCCCGCGGGCTCATTAAATCATATTGTTATGCAAACCTTCGGCATCCATACCCTCCTCTTTGGCGGTGATGTCTTGAGATGGGGTGTCTCAACGGAGGCATCGGTATGCCAAGGAGAGGCATGCTCCCCGCGATGCATACCAAATACAGTATTGGGTGACTTCTTTATTTCCCCTTTTTTTGGAGTTGTCTTACGAGCAAAAACTGATAGTATCCTTGGAACTAAACATTTCTTGAACGGTCAACATCCTGTAAACTCTGGAACAACACTAGTAGAAAAATAATTTTTAGTAACCGTAGTATAAACTCGACTCCCCAGACAGAATTTGGCAGAAATACGATCTTGCAAAACTTCAGTTGTCTTCTAGATTGTCAGACATATCTGACATCCCTTAAAACCTCTTTCTTCATTTGAGGGGATACTGTACTTCCCACTCGTTTAAGTAGCTAAACGACTGAACATCCTTCTTTAGTGGCCAATCTCTAGAGCAATGTACGAACTTTAATGATAGGATCGAGCTTCTCCATCTCCTCACTATGACCATGAAACAATGGTAAGATATCAAAAATCTTTTGAATACTTTCATATCCATTAGTATTCATCAAAAGGTGAAACCTACTCCCTCGCAGGAGTGGAGAGGCTTCAAGTAATCCAGGTTCCTCATTCTAAGGAAACTCATAAACATATATCTTTTTCTGGAATTTCTGCTTTAACAGCCTTTTGAGCCTTCCGGCTACGATTTCTTCTTTGAGATTGAGTTAATGGAGCGGACTTTGAACTTGATCCAATTTCAAATACAAACAGTGGGATGGTAAATACTTTGGTTATATCTTCAACGATCATGACCTCCTTTTCTTTGGTAGACATGGGAACAATATAATTGACAGGTGCTGGGACATCAATAGTTTTAACATTCTTGCAAGAATGGAAATCTTGGAGACGGTTCAGGTTAAATTCAATAAAAGGCTCCTGAACTTCCGAAGTGGTGACCTTCATTATGATAAACGGGCCATTTCTGAGAACAACTTATAGTTCATCAAATCCAGTTCCAAACTTGATGGTGGAAGTGACATTGCGAGCATTGCAGCTAGTTGGTAGGTTGGAGGAGAAAGTGAGCGTCAGGAAAGCCATTACAGCAGCTTCAAAAAGAAAGCTCTAGGGTTAGTTATTTTGTGAATACCTTGTAACTCTAGTGCAAACATTAAAAAAAATAAAGGCTGATCTGTAGACTGGGTAGTTTTTATTTAATTTTTAGTTTGTGAAAATTTTAAAATTTAGTGAAAATAGTTTGAAAGTAGAGGGATTTAATTAATTAAATAATAAAGGTTAAAGAGCAAGCGCAACATGACATAATTCAATTAATTTACAAAGTAGCAAATCAAACTCGAAAGGGAAAGCAAAGTTTAGGACCCAATGCGAGACCAACTTCACAAAACATAATGCCTAGACGGAACTAGTGCACCAACACACCTATTGGGAGTCTGACCCCACACAAAGACAAAAGTCATACTAAAATCCTAAACCTCTCTGTCCAAAGGTGATTGAACAGATGATCGTGAAGTCCAAAAGAGTTGAAGTTACTTACCCAAGAAAGAAATGGGTGAAGTATGCCAACGGAAGAAGGGTAATTTGGTCCATAAGGGACATGAACACATTATCGATATATGAAGACAAGATTCCGTGATTTAAATGAAGAGAGAAACTAGTTCCCAGTGGAGTCGACAAAAGCTGTCGGTCGCCAAATTGGAAATTGTCGGTTACCGAAATAGAAATCCCGACACCCGTTTTAATTTAATTTATATATATATATATATATATAT
>NW_018229007.1:57109-68879 GCF_001263595.1 Phalaenopsis equestris
TTTGGATTTACTTAGTCCAAATGAAATTATTAAATTCAACTCATTGAGTTCCACACTTTCATTCAGGCAGTGGGAAATCTCATTAGCAACCGTAGGTTACATCCTCCGAGGGATTCCCAATCATCTGTTAGAAACGTTTTAATTTAGTTGTAATTTTAGTTTTTGTTGTATTGTTTGTGATTAAATTTTGAGTTTTCTTCAATTTTGATTAAACTTTGAGTTGGATTATATTTTGTTTTCATTGTTTTTGTTTTGGTTTTTTTGTTTGTGATTTCTTAATTTTGATTTGGTTTCAGTCTCATGGCTATCGTAAAAGTTTTAGTTTTAACATGCAGGGTGACCTTATTATTTAACATGCAAGTTTATGGGTAGGAAACAAGACGTGAAGATAAATAAAAGTGAATTACAATGCAATAACTTAAAACGTACCTGTCAATTCTTCCCGTTCCTCCAGCTGAAGTGGCAGTACTTGCAAAGCATATATATAATTTTGCAGGAATTAAAACATGCTTGTAGGAAAATCAAAGAGTACAGGTTTAAGGTATGTCTACCAGATCCTATGTTGTACCTTGGTTGGTCCAATTTGTCCATCTCTGTGGATGATTCCATTAAGAAAATCATTATATGTCCAAGTGTCCTCCGAGATTCCCAAAGGAGCTTAAAATGTCCTGGGTAATACTCTAGGCATTTCACTGTCCCTCGAATCTTCTCGAGTTCATTTTCGTCTTATTATGTTTATTTTATGGTTCACCCAACTTATGTTTAACGAAACTTGATGTTTTAATTATCCCTTTAAGTTGGGTAATTATCACTTGATGTTCTTGATGTTTTACTTACGAATTATTTACTTACGAATTATACGGGTAAAGGCCCTTTGGGACAATTTGGCTTAATTAAGGGACTTAGCCGGTTTGATTTTCAAAGATGGGCTTCTTGTGTTTTAAAAAAGTTTAAAATTAATTATAGGTCATTTTCTAAACCTCATTAGACAAAAGTTTGATTAATCCTTGTTCACTACTAAGGCCATAAAACTTAATAGATTTGTAATTTTAGGAAAATTTAAATATTTATACTTTTAACCCTTATAAAGAATCATAAATCATTTTAGAACCATTAATCAGGGTTATCAGTGGGTTATGATCTTCCAAAGTCAAACCCCAACCTTAATAACTTTTTATTTAATTGCTCCTCCAAATTTCATCAAATTGAGAAATTACAAATTTATCCTTAATGAGACCAAAGTGAGATTGGTTGCTACCATATATCATTTTCATATATCATTTTCATATTTCAATCATCAAGATATGTCAATTAAGATCATTTATTACCCATTTACCCTTTGGTTAGGCCTAAATATTAATTAAGGCTTGAATTCCAAAATAACCATTTTGCCCTTAAAGCCTTAACACCTCATAATTTATTAAATTAGACCCAAATGACTTTATGATTTTATGCTGCCCCACTCATGTGATGACTAAAACATCAGAGGAGAAAATGTAATATTTTTCAATTTTTTATATTTATAGTTATTTAAATGCAAAAATAGGGATTTTTAATGAACATTTAATAACTAAACCAAAATAAAACCTCTGTCCTTAAGAAAATTATTGGAACTTTACCTAGGTTAGAGGACCACTTGGACCACTTTCCATGATTTTTAGAGGTTTAATTTAATTATTAGAATTATTTGTTTGTTTTGAGTATTAATTAAATATAAAATATTATTTAAATGAAAAATTAAATTTTATATTTCTCTAAATCTCTCTAAGGTCAGGGTAACCAGAGAATTAATATTCATATTTTCATGGTTTATATTTTATCTATTGGAGCTATTTTAGTGGAAAATTAAAGCAAATTCATTTTAAGCCTTTAAAAATTAATATCCTAACTTAGAAAATTATGAAAATTATTTTAATTGGTCCCAAGTGATCAAGAATCCAAATGTGACATTTTAGTGTGCTTTTACAATCTTGTAATTTTATAATTTTTAATTAATTTTTATTTATCTAAATATTTAGAAAATGGCTTAAAAATTAAATATTTACTTTAATTCGAGTTTTATTTTTCTTAGGTTCCTCTGGTCATAAAGAGCTCCCAAATCCAATTTGGTAATTTTTTTAGTTGTATTTTAATTATTATAATTATTTTATTGCCAAAAATTAATTGTATTTTAATTATTATAATTATTTTATTGCCAAAAATGTAATTTCACTTAATTATTCCATTTTAGAGGTCAAATTAGTTCCTATTGACTTAAAATTTTTATGAGGTGCTCCCCTGATGTTAAGTTTTAGTGGAGAATATTTTTTGTGCCATTTGCATTTTTATTTTGTCCAACTTAGTTATATTTTATTTTTAGGGTTTAATGATAATTAGGGTTATTTTTAATGATCCAAACCAAGCTTATGTATTTTCTAGGGTCCTCTAACCACAGTGAACCTACCAAAATAAGTTTTATATTTTTTTAATGAATATTTTAATTTGTATAATTATTTTACCAAAACTGACATGGTATGCTTGAAAAATAAAGATCTCTTTCTTAAAGAACTCCCCCGACTTTGGAAAATTTTGGGAAGATCCCTCTTGACAGAGAAAACAAAGCCCTTAAAATCAAGTCATTGTGAAATGTCCACGCAAATGGAGAATTCAAACAAGAAATACAATATTTAATTAATTAAAAATCACACATGCATGCAAATGGAGAATTCAAACAAGAAGTACAATATTTAATTAATTAAAAATCACACATGCGTCAAACAAACATCAAACCATTTCCACATTGTTCTCCTATGTTCACTGAGCATGAGGATATTTTTTATTTATTTTTGTGATTTTTTTACACCAATATATGGATTTTTGAAGTTGTGGTATTTAAATAAATCAGATAAAACCCTATTTTTTCTACATATTCAGCACAGTTTCACGTCATTCTCGTCATTTCCATTCTTTCCACGTGGTGCTCCACGATTAGACGCTGCCAGACACCTCAGTTCTTAGTCAGCCTACGGTTTATGTACCATATCCTTGTCTGAAACAATCCAAAGTGTTCATTTGATACACGCGAAAACAGATGACATCCGTTCATCTTCCCCAAGTCCCTAGCCAGAGAGCCATTAAACTTCAAACCTTAATATCTCTCTCGATACTCAACCAAATCTCTTCGGGTTTGTTTCTATAGAAATGTCTAGACTAGAAGAACATATCCACACGTTAATTAAGTCCTAAATGAAATCTATGAGCATGGAGAATAAAAATAGACTCAATTTAATGGGAGAGTTCAATACCTTTATCCAAGAGGTTTGGCTTCGATTGGGTGCTTCCAAAAGCTTGAGTTGAGTCCAGAGAGCTTTTAGGTGAAGTCTTTAGCCGTGGTGAATTTTTTAGGTATGATTTCAACCAAGGTTGATTTTGTGTGTTAATCTAATTCTATGCTATGCTGGTCTGGTGATGCATCTTTTATGGGGAATCTTCTTTATTCACTTAGGGGATGGCGTGGGTGCAATTAATTTGACTTTGGTGCACTGTGGAGCTATGTGGGATTAAGTCCTAGTTTCGGCTAATTTTTGAGCTCCAAAATTAAGCTTAGGCAGTGGGTTTGAGGGCTGGAAGGGAGGGCTTAAACTCAAGAGGTCTTGAAGAAGCTCTTAGAACAATTTGCTAGGGTCTCCCCAAGGAATTTCAATAACTCCTCCCGTGACTGTGGAGGGTGAGTTTAAATAGACGATCTTGGAGACTGTAATTGGGCAAAACACACTAAGTTTAGTAGACCTTCGAGGTATTCAAAAGGTCGGGAGAAAGAAGCAGGTCCATGCTTCCCTCTCACCACCTGATGAAAAATCTCAAGCTCATTTAAACTTATTATGCTGCTTAATAATTCATGCTATAAATACCTTTAGTGTTCAGTGAATATCGATGTTTCAATTATCTCTAAGAGTAGGGTAATTATCATTTGTCATTTAATTTGAGAATTATGTGGGTGAAGACCTTTAAAAGGGGTATGTTAATGCTATGAAGACACTTAGCCAATTTGAGCTTTAACTTGGGCTTGTAGTACTTTAAAGCTGTTCAATTTCTAGTTACACTCACTTTTTTAATCCTCATTTAACCAAATTTTATTTAGCTTTGGTCACTACTAAGCCCTTAGGACCTTTGTGGACATATTAGTAATTTTTGAAAGAAATTGAATTTTAAGTGATAGTGATTCATCATCAAAAGGTTTGAATGTCATTTGATGGCAATATAGAGGTTTTAAATTAGTGAGTAATTAACATCCAAAATCATACCCTTAAGCCTAGTATCATTTATTTTAAAGATCTCCAAATGTTAATAATTTAGGAAATTATAAATTTATCCTTTAATTAAAAAAAGTGAAATTGGTTTCTACCAATTAATCCCTTATGCTTCAATCATCTGAAGATGATAATTGAGATCAAAGTTTGCATATCTTACCCTCTTGAATTAAGCCTAAATGTTAATTAGGGCTAGATTTTCAAAATTGCACTTTTGCCCCAAAGGCTCTATCGCTTCATATTTCATCAAATTTAACTCATATGACTTTGGGATTTTTATCCTATCTCACTCATGAGTCAATTAGCACATCAGATGTGTAAATGTGATTTTTCAAAGTTTAATTTAATTTACATGATTATTTACATGTAAAAATAGGATTTTTCAAAGAAAATTCAATAACTTGACAAGGCAAAGCTTAATCACTTTATATTTTTACTGGAGGTAAACCTAATAGAACCACTTGGAAAAAAACTCATAATTTTTGAGTTTTATTTGAATTATTAGAATTATTTTAAGTTCTGGAGTATTAATTAGTTATAAAATATTTTAAATATGGAAAATTAAGTTTTATATTTTTTTTAAACTTTTTTTATTTTTATTGAATCTCTCTGAGGTCAAAGAACCTAGAAGAACAAATTTCACATTTTTATGATTTTTATTTGAATTTTTAGAATTATTTAGATGAAAAATTAAAAAAAAATCCTTTTTTAGCCTTTGAAAATTATTTTTTAAGGTTTTAAAATTCAATGTTTTTACTTAGAAAGTCAAGAGAAATATTCCAACAGGAAAAATATTCCAACTGCTCCTAAGTACTTAAAAATTAATTTAGAACATTTCCACTAATTTTTTTTTTAATTTTATGACTTTTATTATTTTCTTATTATTTAAATATTCAAAATATGCTCAAAAAAATGAAAATTTTATTTTAATTACAATGTTATTTTTAAAAAATCCTTCTAATCATAGAGAACCCCCAAAACCAATTTTATAATTTTTTAAGTTTTATTTTGATTATTAAAAAATCATTTTAGTGTCAAAAATGTTATTTAACTAAGAAAATTACATTAGGTTGCCAAATGAACTCTAAATGTTTTGAAGTTTTTATGGGGAGTCCTCTGAACTTTAAATTACAGTGGAGAATCAAAATCAAGTCATTTAGATGTTTATTTTTTCCAAATTAATTTTCTTTATCTCTTAGGGTTTTATGAAAATTAGTTGCGTTCTTAATGACTTGGCTCATGAAAATTTTTTCCTAGGGTTCTCTGGTTTGAGTGGACCTACCAAAAGTTTCTTGGATTTTTTTTATGCAACATGCTAATTACCATGATTAATTTATGCAAATGATGGACATATAATTGAAAAATATGGATCTCTGTCTAGAGGTCTCCTCTTACTTTGGAAAAATCAAGGAATATCCCTCATGACTGAGGCAACAACATGCCAAAACATCAAGCCATGGTGAAATACTTGAATGCATGGAGAATCAAAATACTTAGAATAATATTTAATTAATTAAAAATAAAATATGCATCAATAAACTTCAAACCATTTCCACATTGTTCATTCACTGAGCTCTAGGGTATTTTTCTTTTATTTTTGTGATTTTTTCTGTGCAAAGATATGATTTTTTAAAGTTATGGGCATTTAGATAAATAGGAAAATTGCTATTTTTTATTCAAACACGCGACGCCGCATCAACCTACGGCGTGTCCTAAGCTCTACGTGGCAGGCTTTGGTTAGATGCCGCCATCCATGTAGCTGCTAACCCGACCCACGCTTTATGTATTCAAGTGTTATCTACCTTCATCTCGCCCGTCTGTTTGATGCACCTGCCATCCAACGACTCCTTGTTATCATCCCCAATAGACAAAACCCATGACCATCAACCCTAAAACTTTAAGATCTCCCTCATTTCTAAACCAAATGATCTCGGGTTTGATCCTATAGACTCATCTATGTGAGACAAACATATTCATAAGGTAAACATGCCATTAAACTAACCTTAATCAAATGGAGAATCAAAATAGGCTTGAGAAGAGGGAAAGTTCAATACCTTTGCTTTGAGAAGGGAAGGATCAATCAGAGGTGCTCGACACATTCGTGGAGGTTCAAGGAGGCTAGGGATTGGGCCTCTGGTTGTTCTGAAAGGTCTAGACCTAAATTTGATCAAGGCCAAATTTGGGGGTTGATCAAAGTCTAGTGTGGACGCTCTCTATGAGGGGGATTTGATATGGCTTCTTATCCTTTCACAGTGGTGAGGAGTGGGTGAGTTTAATTGAGATTTGGTGCAATGTGGAGGTGTGGTGGAGAATGTCCTATCTCCAGTAAGAATTTGGGCTAAAAAATTAAGCTCTGACAAGGGAAATGAGGGAAAGGAGGTGGTTGGGTTGCACTGACGAGGTCTCAAAGAGGTTGTGGGAGCAATTTAGAAGGGTATCCTTGAGAAAATTTCAACAACCTTATGTTGGCCATGGAGGTGAGGTTTTATAGCCATGGTCAGAGAGGGAAGCTTAGGGCCTGGCCTTGGGTGCAAAATTCATCTCAGGTGGTAAGCTAAGAGGCTCTAAAGCTTAATCAAGGTGAGGTGGCCCCTAGGGTTGGTGGCCCCTAGGATTGAGATTGGGTTTGATTTATGGATGGTGGCCCTCAGTTTTGAAGTGCTATGGGGACTAGGCTGGCCAGAAAAGCCAGGGGAGGTGGCTAGGAGGTTAGGTGAGCCAGAGGAATCTGTCACAACAATTAATTTTGGCTGATGATGGGTTTTGGCAAGATATCTTCATCTTAAACAAATCTCTTGATTTAGGGGACCTTTGGTCCATGGCTCATCTAGGGTGGGTTAAGTGAGTTTTGATTGATCACTAAGGTTCAAAAATTTGTTGTAGAAGTCTTGCCTTGGTCAATTTGAGATGGCTGGGTCAATTTTGGTGCATGGGATCAATGTGGGTCTAAATGGACAAAAGTTGGGTTTGGGTTAGGTTATCCATGACTTTGAGCCCAATTGATTTATCAACATTGTGTAGATGATTGTAATGAAGATTTTTGGTGAAGGATCGAAATGATTTTGAGTCCAATTGGGGGTTCAATTTGATGGATTTTGGAATTTTGGTCAATTTGGGCATGTTATGCTAAACTTGGGTCTAGGTTAGGCTAAGGTTGGGCTATGTCCAAATTGTTTGCTGAGAGAAGAGTTTTCAACATAAATTGGGTGTCAATTATGGCATTAGGGTAATCAATTTGGTGGAATTTGAATGTATGGAAAATTTGGGGGAAATTTAGGAATTTTTGGACTTTGGTTAAAATTGAATGCAACTGAGGTTTCACCAAGGCTAGTTTAAGGTCAAGTTTGGTGTGTAGGATTGTTATGAAGAGTTTAGGATTCAAATAAGGTGAATTTGGGGAAAGTGGGCCTTTAAAGGCAATTTGGGAGTTTTTGTCAAAATGTTCAAATTGGCCAAATTGGGTATAATTGAAGGGTCAAAATTGGTTTTGGAGACATTTGGAGTGATTTTGGAGGTTTTGGGAAAGTTTGGAGTGCCCTGGGTATTTTTGTAATTTTTGTCATTTTGGGGATATTTTGGTAAATTTGGAATTTTTTTGATAGTTTTGGGTAACTTGGGTTTTTTTAAAGGATTTAAAATGATTTTTGAACAAATTTGGGTATTTTGGGGGATTTGGGAAATTTTGGAATTTTGGCCAAATTTAGGGCTCCAACGGTATCTAGGTAATTTGGGGCAAAAAGCCAAGTTGGATATTTTTGGTAGAATTGGGGTGCCAACCAACTTATATGAGCCATAGAACAATGGAATCCCCATTTGGGTCCTTTATGTACTTTATGTACTTTGGGTCCTTTATGTACTGGTCTTAGCTAAACCCTACCCTAGAGCTAGTTGGTTTAGGGGACTATCTACATGAGTCTCCCAAAAGATCAAGGGATCAAAGTCAACAAATACTGGGTTTAGGGTTGTGAGGGATTGTGAGTGAGAGTGAGTGTAGTGAGTGCCTTAGCCCCAAACTAGCACTCAGGGTTAACCCTAAGGTCAAATAGTCCTATGAGAACTCTCCTTGAGTTCCCCCATAATGACCCCACCTACTAAGTGCTAGAGGTTAGGACCAATATATAGAGCTTCAAGTTCAGTAAATAAGAGGATAGAATTTCTAATGGTGAGGGTCCCTTTTCTAGTTTTCTAAAAATAGTCAACATGAAAGTCCTATGGATAGACCCTAGGCTACTAAAGAGGAAAAACTAATCCTCAAACAACAGTGAGGCCAACAAGTGGACCCCCAATACGTGGGGTATGCTGGGCAAGCACACCTTGTGTATTGGCGTTGCCCGACAAGACCAACAAAACCAATACAAAATTCTAAGTTAGCAAACCTGGAAGAAGGTGTAAAATTGTGTGTACTATTTGTTTCCGCTGTAGAATTAGCAAGTGAATATCTGATCAACATCGAGGATTGGGAACTCTCACTGGGATTGGAGAGTGTGTGTTCAGTTATCAGATTTTAGGTTTTTATAGAGGATGGGAATCAGTACTCAGGTCATGACCTCAAATATTGAGAGTAGGATGGCATGGTGGGGGTCTTACACCTATCTCAAAGATATAGGTAGAGAATTGGATGCCATGGAGGGGGCCTTACAACATTTTCAAAAGGTTGAGAATAAAGAATTGGACGCCATGGAGGGGTCTCACACAAATCTCAAGGATGTAGGTAGAGAATTGGATGTCATGGAGGGGCCTTACACCAATCTCAAAGATGTAGGTAGAGAATTGGATGCCATGGAGGGGGCCTTATACCAATCTCGAATATGTAGGTAGAGACTTGAAAGCCGTGGAGGGGGTCTTACAACAACCTCAAAGACGCAGGTAGATAATTGGATGCCATGGAGGGGACCTTACAAAAATCTCGAAGATGTAGGTAGAGAATTGGAAGTCATGGAGGGGGCCTTACAACAACTTCGAAGATGTAGGTAGAGAATTGGATGTCATGGAGGAGGCCTCACACCAATCTCAAGGATGTAGGTAGAGAATTGGATGTCATGGAGGGGGCCTTACACCAATCTCGAAGATGTTGGTAGAGAATTGGATGCCATGGAGGGGGGCTTTACAACAATCTCAAAAAGTTGAGAATCGAGAATTGGACGTCGTGGAGGGGGTCTCACACTAATCTTAAAGAAGTAGGTAGAGAATTGGATTCCATTGAGGGTGACCAGAGGAAAATATGTGAGATTTTCATACCTATTTTATACTGTTTTTGATGATATTGCAATTTAAATAAAGGTATTTTTGATGTTTTGTTACATGAATGATGAATTAGGGTCATTGGATCAAAAAGATGAAAAAAGGAGTGAATTTGGAAAAAAGGAGTGAATTGATGAAAAAAGGAGTGAATTCGGAGCGAAAAGGACCAAAATGTGTAGAATTGAACTAGGGCTCCAACGTGGTTGTGTAGAAGTTAATTGAATCAACCTAAATCATATTTACAGAACCTTTTTCAGGTTCTTTCAAATACTCTTTCAGGATAGAGTTACATTTCCACTTTTTAGTTACATTTCCACTTTTGAAACTCTCCTCAAGCTAATCCTTTAAGATAAAGCAGTTTTCAATGGTGTGGCCAAGTAACTGGTGGTATGGGCAGTATTGAGGTTGATCATTCATGCTGGCCTCCTATGGCTTTTTTGGCTTTGGTAGACTAAATCCTTATTCCTTTAGCAATTCATGGAACATCTTCGACACAACTTCCTCTTCGAAGGAATACATCACTTTCTGTCGTTTTGCCAAGGATATACTCTTATTCTCTGGTTGCTCGGTACAATCTTCCCTAAGGCGGTTGTTGGCTAGATTGGCTGTATTGTTGTTCCTGTTGTTTGCGGGATTGCCGAGTTAGTTTGGCTTTCAAAATTTCCTGGTTGCGCCTCCTTTTCTGTGCCTTTATCAGTGGTGCAGGCTTTGAATTGGACCCAATCTCGAATCTAGAAAGAAGTGGGGCATTAACGTCAACTGACTCTTCCTCATGTAGAATTTATTTTCCCTTAGCAAAACAGTTAGCATGGTGACAGTGTATCCGGTAATAAGAGTAAAAGCATTTCTCGAAGAAATCTCAACACTCCCAACGACAAACTTTTCAACACTAGTAGGGCTCTTTTCAATCAACACCTTTGAAGGAGAGAATTCCTTGGTAGAATTCAAGTTGAACCAAGCTTGGTAGAATTCAAGTTGAACTGTACAATAGGCTCCACAGACTTATCTGTTTCAAACTTCATCACTATGATGGCAACCTTTCCAAACTTGGCTCCAATATCATCGAACCCTTGTATAAATTTAATAATTGCCAGGTCAGGCAATTCATCCCTATTGACAGCGAACTCCATTCCAGAGGCAAAAGAAATGATCAACCTTGGTGAAGACATTGTCCCTATCATTTGAAGAATTTCTGAAAGTCAGCGATGTCTTGTGCCTTGCAGTTTTGACAGAAGTACTCAAATTGATGCACTTGTCTAATGAAATGATCATTCTTTATTATTTTATTTTTAAATTTGTTATTCACTTGTGATTAGAGGATTGAAGAGTTACAATTAGCAAATTAAATAAGCGCGAAGAGGCACAACAACTTGGCTTGATTCGCAGAAAAGCAAACCAAACCCAAAGGAGAAAGAAAATGCAAAGTTTAGGACCCAGTGCGGGACCAACTTCACAACGCATAATGCCCAGGCAGAACTAGTCCACCAACACACCTATAGAGGATCCGACCCCACATGAAAATTTAAAGAGTCCTTAATGGCCTCTTGAACCCCTCTATTTAAAGGTGTTTGAACAGATAGTCCTGAAGTCCAAAGAGTTGGTCGTACTTTCGCAAGACAGAATGGGTAAATTATGCCAACAGAAGAAGGGTAATTTGATCCAAGAAGAACATGGACACATTACCAATGTGTGAAGATAATATTTCTTCATTTGAATGGAGAGAAAAGCTTGTCCCCAGCGGAGTCGTCAGAAGTTGTCGGCGCTATTTTAGGTTTGGGGGAGTTGCCCGTAAGAAGCTGTCAGTCACCGAAATTGAAATCCCGTCATCCACTTTGGAAGGACATTTTAATTTACATATATATATATTTAGTTTTAGAAAAATATGAAATCAAACTGACCCCATATTTTTCATATTTTAAATGAATGAGCGTTGTACCTCAAATCCTGTATCTATCCCGAAGGATAAACATAAGACTTGAGGATGAGGCTCGATCAAATAAACTAAGAAATAAATGACATCTGTTTGGTCTGTGAAACCTTTGTATTTGAGGACAAGTTCCCCTATTTAATATAAAGAATTAAATAGGGTTTATATTAAGCTGGATTCGGACATACTTCCTATAAGGGCAAGCCCCTATAGTTAATTACATCTTAAATGACCAAAGTCACCTAAGAAGACTCTCAATAAAAATGAAGAAATATTATCTTCAAGGAATTTCAAGGGGTAGGACTCTTCAAAG
>NW_018229007.1:68915-69565 GCF_001263595.1 Phalaenopsis equestris
AGAAGAACCTCGGTGACTTCCCAAGCTATCATAATGTTTGGCTTCAGTTTTGAGGAGAAATATTTAGGTGTTTCATCCTACCAATTTTATTAGTTAGGACTTACATTCATGTGAAACGATTACACAAATAACCTGAAAGATGTGAGGATTTAGGTCATGACAAACAAAAATCTCGAAATTCTAAGACGAGTTAGGGCTTATATTGTATAACAGGGTTATACAAAGGCCTAAAGATAAGGTGAGGATTTACGTTGCATAAGTAAGCAACCTCGAAGTCTTATGGCTTTGTTGTTTAAGTATAAATAAGGAAGATTGGTTTAACTAAGGAAAACAGGTTTTGCTGTTGAAGATGGTCGTGCTGCCCACCATGCTAGTCCCAAGCTCATGCCACTATGAGTTTAAGCTTTCTAGTGTGTCAAGTTATGATGTCAAATCAGGTGGTCCTATAGTTGAAGTTCTTTAAATTTTATGGGGGCATGTTAAAGTTTATTAGAGTGACACCAGTTAGGATCCTACGGTTCCCTTGTTCCGGCATCACTATTTTCTATTGGATTCACTTAGTCTAAATGAACTTACTAAACTCAACTTAATGAGTTCCATAATTTCATTTAAACCGTGGGAAGCCTTGTTAGCAACCGTAGGTTACCTCC
>NW_018229007.1:69586-87970 GCF_001263595.1 Phalaenopsis equestris
TTTGAATCTTGTGTCGGTGAATTTTATCTTGGTTGATTTTTGTTTTTGTTTTGGTTTTTGGTTTTGTGGCTATCCTGATAATTTTAGTTTTCATGGAGGGTGGCGTCATTATTTAGCATGCAAATATGTAGGTATAAAAGTAAAGTATGAAAGTACAAGGAAGACAACACTGAAAACTGTAAAAGTGTACCTGACGAGCCTTCTCGTTCCACCACCTGAAACTTAAAATGCATGTTAAAGTAGTTTATATGAAACAGGGAAGTAAAATCTTGATGACCTATCTAACCCTAGGTCATATCTTGGTGGGTTCTTAGGAGTTTAATTAAGGATGATGTTGCCAAGCAAAATATATTAAGTTAGTAGATCTTCGAGGTGTCCAACAGATCTAGAGAAAGAAGCAGGTCCGTGCTACTCTCTCACTGCCTGGTGGAAAATCCCGAGTTCTTTTAAACTTATTATGTTGTTTAATAAGTCATCTTGTAAATACCCTTATTACTCAGTGAGCATTGATGTCTCAATTATTCCTAAGAATAGGGTAATTATCACTTGTGATTCAATTTAAGAAATATGTGGGTGAAGACCCTTAAAGAGGCAAGTTAGTGTTGTTGGAACACTTAGCCAAATTTTGACTTGGGCCTGTAGTGTTTGAAAGATGTTTACTTTTCTAATCCTTATTTAACTGAAACTTGATTTAGCCTAAGTCACTATTAAGCCCTTAAGACCTAGGTGAGTGTCTTAATTAGTTTTGAAAAGGTTAAACTTTAGGTGGTCATGATTCATGGTTTGAATTTTATTTTGAAAATCAAAATAGGGTTATTAAATTGATCAATTATTGACTTCAAAAGTCATACCCCTAAATCCTAGATTCATTTTATTTTAATAAAATTTCAAATTTTAATAATTTAGAAATTTATTAACTTATCTTTTTTAATTAAGAAAGAGAGATTGGTTTCTACAAATTAACCCCTTGTGTTTCAAACATCAAAATAAATTGATTAAGATCAGAGGTTACCCATTTCCCTCCTTAAATTAAGCCTAAATGTTAATTAAGGCCAATTTTCCAAAATTACACATTTGCCCCTAAGACTCTATCACTTCAAAATTTGTCAAACTTAATTCAAATGACTTTGAAATTTTTATCCTACCTCATTCATTAGTCAATTAAGACATCAGAGGAGAAAATGTTATTTTTCAAAATTTAATAAAATTATTTTCAATTCTGGAGTATTTATTAAATATAAAATATTTTAAATGGGAAAAATTAAGTTTTACATTTTTGAAAAATTTCCCTAAGATCAGAGAACCCAGGGAAGCAAATTTTATCTTTTTTTTTTTCTTGATTTATTGGATTTATTTTAGTGAAAATCCATTTTTTTAGCCTTTAAAAACTATTTTAAGCTTCAAAATAACATATTTTTATTTAGAGAATTAGGAAAACTATCCCAATTATTTCTAAGTGCTTGGAAAATAACTTAGAACATTTCCATGAATTTTATTATTTTTCTGATTTTTATGAATTTTTAATTATTTTAAATATTTAAAAATAGGCTAAAAATGAAGTTTTTATTTTAAATACAACTTTATTTTTATAGAATACCCCTAATCAGTGAGAAATAAAAAAATAAGTTTTTTAAAATTTTTTAGTTGTATTTTGATTTTTTAAAAAATCATTTAACTTGGAAAACCAACTTAGGCCATCAAATGTACTGAAAATGCTTTGAAATTTTTATGGAGAGTTCTTTGGATCTTATACAATAGTGGAGATCAAAAATCAAGTCATTTTGTTGTTAATATTTTTCAAAATTAATTATCTTATTGATTTAGTGTTTGTGAAAATTAGGTGCATTTTAGATGACTTGACTTATGAAAAAAATTTCATAAAGTTTCTCTGGTCATAGTAAACCTTCCAAAAGTTTCTTGGATTTTTTTAAGCAACATGATAATTATTATCATTAAATTAAGCAAATAATGTGCATAAACTTGAAAAATATGGATCTCTGTCTAAATGTCTTTTCTAACTTTAGAAAATAAGGGAGTGTTCCCCTTGACACTGGCTACAACATGCCAAAAATTCAAGCTATGGTGATAAGTCTACATGCATGGAGAGTTAAAATACTCCTAACACTTATTAATTTTGTTAAAAATAAAATATTCATCAAATTGACTTAAATTTTAATCCACATTGTTCTCCTCTATTCACTGAGCAAGAGGGTTATTTTATTTTATTTTTTTGATTTTTCTACACAAAGTTATGTATTTTTGAAGTTTTGGGGATTAAATAAATAAGAAAAAGCCCCTATTTTTTACTTATCCATGTCAACCTCGTACGGGTCGAGCAGGCCATGTGTCACTGCCTGATGATTGGCGCCGCAAGCCAGCTCATTCCCGCTCCTATCGGACCGCGCTCTGTCCGACACAATCAGGGCCACCCGATCGATACACGCTCGATCCAACGATCACGGGTCATCGTCCCAAATGAACTAGACCCAAAAAATGTTCATTTTAAAATGGTAATATCTCACTCGATTCTCAACTAAATTAAGTGCAATTTTTTTAAAATGCTCGTATTGACTAGTAAAACACATCCATAAAGTTAATGAACCCTTAAATTGACTTTATATTCATGAATAATTAAAAGAAGCTCGGTTTAGGGTTAACTTTGAATACCCTGGTCCAAGAGGGGTAGCCTAAGAGGGGTAGCCTTGATTGGAGCCTTGATTGGATGCTTGTAGAACCTTTTTGTGGGTCCCAAGAGCTTAGGGATGGAGCCTCTGGTCATGGGGAAATGCCTAGACTCAAATTCAACCAAGGCCGATTTGGTGGTTTGCTCGAAGTCCACCTTAGGGTGGCGGGATGATGGGGCTTTTGTGGGTGATCTTCTTCTCTTGATGTTGGGATGATGTGGGTGCAATTAATTTGAATTTGATGGAGGTTTGGAGGATGTCCTATTTTGGCCTTGAAATTGAGCTCCAAAATTGAACTTGAGCAATGGCTTTGAGTGGCTAGGGAAGGTTTGGTTAAGCTTAAGAGGTCTCCAGGAAGCTCTTGAAGAAGTTTTACAGAGTCTCCCTAAGGAATTTCAAGCTCTCTCCTTTTTTCTATGGAGGGGGAGTTTAAATAAAATGGCCTAGGCTGGCTCCGAGGGCCAATTGAGGGGTGTATTTTGTTGCTTATGTGGAGGGCAGAGAAGCTCTAATGAGCAGCTGGGCTGATTTGGCCTTTGGGTTTGAATTGGGTGAAAATCCCTTGTCTTTGCCATGGTTTTGGCCATTTTCCACCCACCAAGGTGGCGGGCCAGCCAGACATTGGTCACTACTTGGCTCAGGGAAGTCATGGGTGGCTAATGATTATTATCTCCCAAGGGTGAGTGATGATGTTGGAGATATTTTAAGTTAGGTCCAAAAATGGGTAAAATCCCTTAATTTCTTAAGTTGGGGATCCATTGGTTCATAGCTTTTCATGGTGATTTTAGGAGGGTTTAGCCTGGTCTTTAGGAAGGTTTTGGTGGCTGTGAAATCATTACTTTGGTGGCTTAGACATGGTAAAGTCAATTTTTGGTGAAAGGGTTCAAGTGAGTGCATATGACCAAAACTTGGGTTTCGGCTAGGTTAGCCATGTCAATTGACCTAATTGATCAAAATTGTGTAGATGATTGTTATGAAGATTTTTGGTGAAGGGTTGACGTGATTTTGAGTTCAATTGGTAGGTCAATTTGAAGTATTTTTGAAATTTGGTCATATTTGGGCATGTTGGGTTAGACATGGGTCTAGGTTGAGCTAGCCTTGGGTTAAGTCCAAATTAAATGGTCCACCTGATCAAGGAAGATTTTTTGAAGATTTTTCATGAAGGGAACGAGTGGAAATTTTTGGGCTAAGGCCATCAATTTGGTGAGATTTTGAGACATGGCCAAATTGGGGTAAATTTGGGGCTTTTGGACTTAAGTTGAAATCAAATGAAATTGAGGTCTCACCAAGGCCAATTAAAGGTCAATTTTGATGTATGGGTATGTTATGAAGATTTTTCAACACAAATTGTGGCCAATTGAGCTTGGATTTGGTTTATATTGGTCATATGAAAGGTGAATTTGAGTTTATAATTGAAATTAGGGGAAATTGGGACCAAATCAATGGACATTTGAGGTGAATTTAAGGAAATTGGGCCTTTAAAGGAAATATTGGGGTTTTGCTCAAAATAGTCAAATTAGTCAAATTACATAATGTGATAGTTGAGAATAATGAAATTGGGAATATTTGGGAGGTTTTGGGAATTTTTGGATTTTTTGTAATTTTTTGAATTTTGGCTAAAGAGGGGTATTTTGGTAATTTGGCCAATTTGGGGATTTTGGGTAGTTTGGGTGTTTTCAAGGTGTTTGAACTGATTTTTTAATCAAGTTGGGTATTTTGGCTAGTTTTAGAGATTTTGGCCAAATTTGGGGTCCCAAGGGTATCTAGGTAATTTGAGGGAATTTAGGGGCAAAAGGGTAGGTTGGGTATCTTGGTGTAGGTTGGGTATCTGGTATCTTGGTAGAGTTGGAGTGCCAAACACCATCAATAAGCCATGGACCAATGGAAAACCCATTTTGGGTCCTCTTTATTCATAGCTAAACCATAGCCCATGGCTAATGGGTTTAGGGAATCACCTACAAGAGCTCCCAAAAGTATCAAGGGACCAAAGCCTACAAGTTCTGGGTTTAGGGTAGTGAGTGATTATGAGTGCAAGTGATTGCAAGTGAGTGCCTTAGCCCTAGACCAACACCCAGGGTCAATACTAAGGTCCAGCAGTCCTAAGTGTGACTCATCTTGAGTTCCCCCATAATGACCCCACCTACTAAGTGCTAGAGGTTAGGACCAATATTTGGAACTCCAAGTTGTAGAATAGAGTGTAGAATTTCTAATGGTGAGGGTTCCATGTCTAATTTTCTACGAATAGTCAATAGAAAAGACCTATGGCTAGGCCTTAGGCTACTAAAGAGGAAAAACTAAACCTCAACCAAAAGTGAGGTCAACATGTAGGTAGAGAATTGGAAGCCATAATTGGAAGCCATGGAGGGGGCCAACTAAACCTCAACCAAAAGTGAGGTCAACATGTAGGTAGAGAATTGGAAGCCATGGAGGGGGCCTTACACCAATCTCAAAAAGTTATGAAACGGGAAATAATGTTTCACTATTGGCCTCAAGGGCAAGAATGTAGTGCAAAAAAGTTTGTGGTGTTGAATTCATAAAGGCGTGTCATGCAAAAAGATTGACATTGGTGAGGAAGATGTGTAAAATTTTGTAAGGTTTTATGCAGAATGTGGAATTTCGCAAGGATATGAAGAGAATTAGTGCAGACAATGATAGTCGTGCTGCGGAAGTAAATAGTAAAAACCTTAAAATCGAGATAATCAACTCAAGCAAATAGTAAAAACCTTAAAATCGAGATAATCAACTCAACAGATTTTTTTCCTTTTCTCTTGTTTTTATCACATTTATGTTTTCAAAATTTAATTTTAGTTGGTTGATGATTTTTTAAAAGAGAGTTTTTTTTACAATATTGAATTTTATTATCATCAAAAAAATTTGGTTGTTTTGTTCTTTGTTCATTGTAGTCTGAACCAAAGTATGGCTCTGTGGCTTTTATCCATCACACAAAAAGGGAAATTTAACAAACATACAAAATCCTGAAGAAGATTTCATTAATTTGCTCCAATAAGTGTTATAGATTGAGTGCAGGCCAAAACCTCAAAAAGTACAATTATGCTGACTACATCAAAGTACATCAAAAAATATCCTATGTTGAGTACATATCATAGGCTGAGCATGTATAATATATATCGTATCTGTTGTGAAGAGATGCAATAAAAAGTAATCCTGTGAGTGTCTGCCACTAGCGGGGCAAGCTCCTGATCGAGCAGAACTACTAAGCCATGCTCCAGGACAAGATTTTTTTTTGCATGTTCTTAGAGGTGCAACCCTCTCATAGGTCGTAAGGCAGTAGTTCTTACAACTCCAGGTACGGTCGGAATCCATATGAAATTTTGCTGTCATTCATCCTTCAGAAGGTCACAGAAACCCTACAGTGTCGCACCCTTGGAATGCAGTGTTTGGCAATGTGTGCTCTGTTTCCTTTAAGAACCAGCACTGAAATCACTGGTAGTCGAATCTCCATGACTCCTCTAAACTCACTGGGGCCTATGATATCAATTTCATTTTCAAACAGAATGTTTCTCTTGCTCATGAAAGAGACTGTGCAGAAAGGTCTCACAAAATAATGATGGTCAGTGCGGGGGTATGCAGTCGCCTTCATCATATATATTGATAATACAACTGTTAGGAATACAGTTAGCTAGAAATATGCTCCATCATACCATTCTCTTAATCATCCATTTTATCATGGGGGGTAGCAGATCCACCTGATCATGTCTCAGAATCTCAGAAGGATTTCCTTGTTTATCGTTACTGAAGTTGTAACAACAACCACACTGTATGGTGATCCTGACCTTTCCACGCATCTAGTTTTGTGGCTCAGAACAGGTTCTTTCCATCAAGAGGCATGCTCAACCTCCGTCTCTCAAATCAAAGATGGAGTCAAGAATAATTCAATCATCACTTTTGAAGAAGACCCTGGTATATAGCTCCAAGCCTTCTAGTATATTAATGAACCTTCCTTGAACTTCTTCATAGAATTCAAAATCCCTTTTGTTTAATTTATTTATTTATAGTATTCTGTCATACTGATGATCGGCGACTATCAAGGATGTTCCCTTAGTTCCTTGTCGATGGAAATCCAGGTTGGTGTTGTCTCTGCCTGCAACGAAATGTCTGACTCTGCGTCTGACGAGATATATGGCTCTATACCCAACAAGACATATGATTATGCATTCATCAAGTAATATGTGGTTTAAAATCCATCATTAGAGGATATGTACTCCTCTAAAGTACTATAGCACTCAAGGTGGAGGACATTGCAGTCCGGGAACTCCACAAATGCTTTTATAGCTGATGTACGTGCAGGTATCTCGACGTTACTTGTCGAGCAACACGTACGAAGAACATATGAAATGGGTGGTATCTCCGGCTCTGCAACAAATTTGAACTTATTGTCTGTAGCAAGAAAAATGGAAGAGGTCTCTCTCATTCTTGGATGATATATGTTCCACTCACGAAAAGGGGTGAGCAAATTTTCCGCCTCGTTCTGGCATCTTCTCTCTTCGCGTAAGAAAGCTCTATGCTCTCGGCGGTTAACATTCCTACATTGAGTTCTCCATAGCGGTGTGTCTGGCAGTTTTTTATCATTAGCAATGACTAGGCCCCCATTTGGTGTAGCTATCATAGACAGTAGGTGACTAGTCCCCTCCAATAGGTCTTGTTGTACTATCACATTTTTCCCCTTCAGTGAGGAACTGTTTCTAGTGCCGAACCTTAGTAGTGATGGTAACTCTTCTTTTTCCTGATGGCTGACCACGTAGAGGACCCTTATAGTCCATGTCAACTTGACCGAAGTCCATGTCGAAATCTATGGTGCCACCCTGCGGCGCCCTTTCCTCATTGAGTGCAAGGTTCCAACCATCTTTAAAAGCAAAGATCAGCCTCTGGCCTAAGATTTCTCTATAGAAGACATGAAAAATATCAGTGAGCTGAAAATTAGCTGAATAAGAACAAAAAAAACTATTTATTAAAGAAAATTTTAGTGTACGTTGGCGAGAAAAATATTTATTTATTTATGTATTTTGTTCAATTTAGTAGAATATCAAATTTAAAGGTAAAAAAGAGTAAATTGAAATGTGTAATTTAAAAAAAATTCATTATATTGAGGTTAATTTAATTGCAAAATGTTTGGACCCGGTCACAGACGTGTGGCCAAATATGTAACCTTAGAACAATCAAAATTTAAAAATTTCAAATCAAGCGATGTCAAGCAATGTCAGGTTATGTAATATGTCTTCAAGTATCATCCGTTGATTGACAGCATGGGTCTTTTACCCCGAAAATCTATAAGCTGGTAGGCTCCTCCTGCGTAGACCTTTTCTACGACAAATGGTCCCTCCCATGTTAGCTCGAATTTTCCACCTATCTTGCGGCATGCAAGAATGGGTCTTTTGAGCACAAGGACAAGGTCACCAACTTTGAATGTCTTTGGGTGGACCAATTTGTCATGAGCTTGTACCATCTTTGCTTGGTAAAGCTCCAAATGTTGTTGTGCTTATAGTTGTTGTCCCTCAAGACTCTCTAGTTCCTGTAGTATAAGTTTTGCACTTTCTTCTGTTGTAAGCTAGTTGGCAACACTGACCCTGAGAGACGGCATCTGAACTTATAACAGTAGTATGACCTCAGACCCATTACCCATACACGAGCATGTAGGGTGTGCATTGAGTGGGAGTCCAGAACGTCGTTCGGTAGGCCCACAAAGCTTCTAGTAATTTGTTGTGCCAATCTCTTTTATATTCATCCAGTGTTTTCTTTAAAATCTATAGCAACGTCTTGTTGAAGGCCTCAGCCATGCCGTTTACCCTAAAATAGTAAATTGTAGAATATCTCCAATTTATCCCGTGTCGTTTGACAAAATTGTTGATTTTGGTACTTTTAAAGGCTATCCCATTATAAAAAATTATTCCTCACGGTACTCCGAAATGAGAGACAATTTGGATTTTGAAGAATTGAAGGGCTTGCTGTGTCGTAACCTCTCGTAACGGTACTGCCTCTACCCATTTGGAGAAGTAATCTAAAGTGGCGAGTATGAATCTGTGTCCTATGAAAGACAAAGGGTCTATCAGACCCATTATGTCTTTGACCCAACACTCGAATGAACTCGAGGCGACGGTTGGGTGCAGCACATTCAGAGGTTGGTGCAAGACCACCCCATGCACTTGACACTCGTGACATCTTCTAGCTGTATCCATGCAGTCAGACATCATTGCTGGCCAATAATATCCGAGTTTGTTAATCTTCATTTTCATCTTCGACCCTGACTGGTGAGTTCCACACAATCTGACATGTACTTCTTCAACATTATTTTGTGCTTCTGTTTTGCTTAAACATCGTAGCCACATCTGGTCAAATGATCTTCTATAAAGGACGTCACCCACTAGAGCGTAAATCATAGTCCTTTTTGTAATGTGATGTGCTTCAGACTTATCCTCTGACAACTTTCCAATTTTAAAATATTCTATTAATGACTTACGTCAATCTTCGTTGATGTCTGCAACCGCAATCATCATTTCTTTGTCTTTTCCAAGCTTGGAGGTCGACCTGAGACAAAACTTGTCTTTCTTGTACTGTGATATCAATGTCATCCTCTGGGGGACATATCAACTCCTTAGCAAGTTTTACTAAAGCGTCAATATGGGCTTTATCTCCCCTATGAATTTGATAGAAAGTCACATTGGGGATCCGTTCCAGCAGCTTCATGGTAGACCGGTGGTATTCTGCTAGTCTTGGCTTTAAAATCTTTTATTGTCTGGTGACTTGTTGGATGACGAGCTGAGAGTAGCCATAGATGGCAATATCTATTTTATCCACTAAGATTGACAACTCAAACCTAAGAATTAGTGCTTCATATTCTGCTTCATTTTTGGTACATGGCTCTATCAGGTGGTGTGAGAACCTCAGCATACCCTTATCTGCATGATAAAGATCAAACCAATTCCTATTTTGCCTGGTATAACTGTGCCTAATCCTTTATTTTTTCTTGATGACAAAACTTCGTTAAAATACATCTTCCAGCATTGCACACTGGAGAATTCCATTTATAATACTTGTTTGTCTGGTAAGTCATCATTAAGAGGGGACCCAACTGAAAATGGGTGTGCAGCGAGGAATTCTGCTAAAATCTGTCAATTGATAGCACGGAGGGGAACAAAAGTTATATCAAATTGCAATAAAATCATCGACCATCTTGCTATACGTCCAAAAGGTGTTGGTCGGGTCATCAAATAGTGCAACAGATTAACTTTCAATATTAGGGTAATCTTATGAGAAAGCATGTAATGTCTAAGCTTTTGAGCGGCAAAAATCAAAGCTAGAGAATGTTTATCAATAAGTGGATACCTTATCTCAGTCGGTATTAGGCTGTGACTCAAATAGTATAATGTTTTTTTCTTACCTTCGTCATTGAGTTGGGCTAAGAGGACTCCAAGAGAGTCATCTAAGGCTGCGGTATAAAGTATCAAAGGTTTCACTGGGATAGGGGTTGCCAAAACAAGCGGTGTCATTAAATATTGCTTAACGTTCCCAAAGGCTCGCTGACATTTCTCTTCCCAAAAAAATTTGGCATCCTTTTTAATTAATGCCGAGAAGGGCTGACACCTACCTGAGATAATAGAATTAAAGCATCTCATATATGCAAACTTTCCTTGAAAGGAATGTAGTTGCTTTAAGATTTTTGGTGGAGGCATTTCCAATATAGCTTTAATCTTATATGGGTCGATCTCGATTCCCGGATGACGGGCAACGAATACTAGAAACTTTCCAGAGTTAACGCTAAAGGCGCACTTTAAGGGATTCATTTGAAGGTCATATTGTCGTAACCGTTCGAATACGATCCTCAAATGGTACAAATGGTCTATTTTTTGCTTGTTCTTAATGACCAAATCATCCACGTAGCATTCCACTTAATTGTGAATGAGATCATCAAAAATCTTCATCATTGCATGTTGATATGTTGATCTAGCATTCTTCAACCTAAATGGTATCACTATGTAGCATAAATTCTTGGTAGTTGTTCTGAAGGTTGTAAGTGTTGCATCCTTAGGAGCCATTTAGATTTGGTTGTACCCCAATGATCCGTCCATGAAAGAGAAAATCTCATGTGTCGAAGTAATGTCCACCATCATTTATGGTATCGGTAATGGGAATTCGTCTTTTAGACATGCTTTATTTAAATCTCTGAAGTCAACACAAATACGGATTTGTCCATTTTTCTTCTTAACTAGCACAATATTAGCTAACCATGTGGGGTATTTCTCTTCTTTTATAAAGTTTGCGTCAATTAACTTCTTCACTTTCGCTATGACCTGCTGTTCTATTTTGAGGTACATTCTTCTCGGAGCTTGTTTTACTGGTTCATATCTTTGACTTTTATGAACTGCAACCTCTGCTGATAGTCTTGACATTTCATCATAACTCCATGCAAAAAATACTTTAAACTTTGTTAACAGTTTGATCAATTCTAAAGATTCTTCATCATTGAGTAGAGAACTTATAAATGTAGGCCGGGGTCATTCTTCAGTCCCGAGATTAATTTCCTTCAATTCATCAATAGTTGATTTAATTTTCTCCTCAAATTCTGGTGGAACATCTTCTATCAGCTGATTAGTAGAGTCATCCTCTATATTGAGGCATCCTCCCCTGATTCCCTGGTAACAACCATGCAAAACTCTGAATCATTGATTGGTCTGACTGTATCAAATTTGAGACCCTCTTTTGAGTTGAAAGTTTGACTTTTAATATCCCATAATTTTTCAAAAGTAGTAATTTATCTTTTGGCATTTGTTTCGGCAAATTTCCCTATTGAATTAACTTTTGTACGCAAGGCGAAAAATAACCAAAAGGTAATTCCATTAATTCATTAGGATCATTATCAAAATTTACATGATTTTCAAGATTAGTAGACGTAGAAGCATGATAAAACTTGATCGGCTTTGAACCAGTGCTACGGACTTCCTTGACCTCTAAACTCTCAACCTTTTGACGGAGAATCAGAGTAAGGGTCATGGTGTTCACATAGTGGTTAATCCGATCATACATCGTCTCATATTCATTATGCTCTGTATCTTCTAAGGATATATTGTATTGAGGTTTCTTCTTTATGCTCTGTATCTTCTAAGGAAATATTGTATTGAGGTTTCTTCTATTTTGTCATCATTATTTTATCTTCAGAACTATCTTTATTACCAATGTTGATAGTCAACCTAGTCCATTCAACAATTAAATTGGTTCTTCCTCGTCCACGTCCCCGACCTCGACCTCGAGTGTGTGGACTAAAAGAACTCCCACTAATTTGCTGCAAAAAAGTGGCTGAAAATTGCTGAAGCAGAGTTGAATGGCTTCCTCTTTCTGATTCTTCTGAATCTTCACTTTTGTTTGTCATAGTTTCACGAGAGAAGACAATTTTCTTTGGAGGCATGTAGTAGGCGGCATCTTCATGACATCATGAATACCAACTTCATGCACTGAAACCAGTTGTAGATCTCCCTTGACGCAAAGATCTTGTCCTTCTTTGTAGTATATGATGCACTGATGTAGAGACGATGGAACCATGTTGTGTTCTTGAATCCATGGTAGGTCAAGTAGAGCATTGAAAGTGGTCTCTGTGTTGATGATATGAAACTTAGTGGTTGTCACTAGTTCTCCAACCTTTGTAACTAATGTAATCGTTCCAAGGGCTCTCTCTCCCTTTTGGTTGAATCCTCTTAATGTCATTTTATCGGTCATAAGCTTTTGGGCTTCAAAGTCTAAATAGGCGAATGTCTGTAGACTCATCAAGTTAAGTGATGCTCCAAGAGCTGCTAAAACTCTGGACAACACAAATCTATCAATGTTAACGGAGATGTAGAGTGGATGATTGTGGTCGGCAGTATCGAGCAACAAGTCTTCATCTGTAAAGGTTACCCCAGACTATTCTTTCAACGAGCAAACCTCATTTGAGGATGTGCTGGCCAACTGGGCTAAACAAATCTTGGGGTCAAGCAAAGCTATAACCAGAGACTCTCTCATCGGGGTCAAGCAAAGGAATAACCAGAGACTCTCTCATCTCTTTTGATAGGATCAGAACATCGTAGATGCTTAATCTGGTCGGCAACTTCCCCAGATGAGCTAGCACGTTGTAATCCACTTTGTATGATCCTTCAATCTTCTCTTGATTATGTGTTTCTTCTATTGGCAAAGGTGGTGGTAGCTCTTCCTGAGTGACTATTTGCTTTTCTTTATCTGCCAGAGCTATTCTCGGGGGTAATACTCTCCCGCTCTATAAGTTCACTTATGTAATTTCTTCTTCTTGAGATATCGTTGTCAAATCTTCCAGTATTTATTCTTTATCAGAAAGATCTAATTTGATGGCAAGCGATGCACCGTGGCACACAAGGATTGGTTCCTCACTCCCAACACTGTTGTAAGCGGTGTTGTCGATGTCTCCTTTTGCCTTGTTAACAAGTTCATCAGACTCAAGTTTGATTTGAGGATCATTTCGGGAATCGAGATCAAAGTTAGATTGGTCATAATCAATTACATTATTACCAGAAATAGTTAAAACGTAGCTGAAATCATAATCATTATATTCATAAGACTCCAAAGGGGTAAAAAGATAATCATACAAAGTCAGAGGTTCGAGAATTTTCTTCCCTGAATTCGAGACAACCAATCTAGTAAACCCCTATCTTACCCCCCATGCTATCAGTCTTTGTGGTGGTGTTCTTCTTCTTCTTTGTCTTTGATGATAACAGATCTCTTGGTGAAATCTTCATCTCGGGCTTAGCAGGCTGAAGACTCTGAACGGAGGCTTTTTTTGAAGCGTTTTGAATCTGGTTCAATATTTTCTCGGACGATTAGCTCCAGACCGTACTCTATCCATCTTTTCTAGTATACGGGTCAATCAGTGAGATTAGGTCAAGCGAAATCATATTTATAGAACCTTTTTTAGGTTTTTTTAAATATTCTTTCGGGATCGTTATATTCCTTTCTTTAAGGTTTCTCTTGAGCCAATCCTTGAAGATGAAAAAATATTCTATAGTGCGCCATAGTAATCTGTGATACGGGGAATAATTTGGTTGATCTTTCTTGTCAAACTCTTTGGGTTTCTTTGGATCTGGTAATCTGAATTCAGGCATCTTCATCAGACTTCTGAACCTTTTGGTTACGGCTTCGTCCTTGAAAGAATATACCACTTTTATACGTTATGCAATGGTCATTTTCTTATTCTCTGGTCAGTATGATCCTCCTTGAGACGGTTGCTAGCTAGACTGGCCATACTATTGTGTTTTTTGTTGAGTGTGCTGTGATGATGATTGTCGAGGATTTTCTGCATGTACCTTCATTTGTTGTTTTCCTTTATTGACAGTTTCCACTGTTCCGGACTTCTTTTCAAATGTTCTAGTTGCCTTGGATTTCTCATGAGAATTCATATGTTTAATTTTTTTCTTGGGGACTGCTTGATTTAATGAGTAGCTTCTCAAGGGATTTAATGGTGAATCCCTTAAGCATGAAAGCTACTGGCCCATGGATGCTTTTAAGTAAGATCTCAAATGCATGATGTTCCTATAGCTAAGGTTCACATTTCATGCTAAGGTTTCTCCACCACAAGATGTAATCCACTAAAGTTTCGTTGGGCTTTCTCTTATCCATTATGAGATCTTCAATAGATGCATGATGTTGTGCTTTGGCAAATCTTTTCACAAATAATTGTTCCAGCTTGGTGAATGTTTTAACTGATCCGTTGGATAAATTGGCATACCAATCGAAACCAATCCCTGTCAGGCTGCTGACAAAATGTTGAAAGAGTAAAGCTTCGTTACCTCTTGTGTTGCCACAACTGGCTCGAAAATGTACTATGTATTGTCTGGGATTTCCAGTTCCATCAAATATCTTAAAGTTTGGGGACACAAAACCCTTAAGGAAGGGTACGACATCTAATTCTTCTGGGTAATTCTTCTGGGTAAGGTAAGGTCTACCCTTTACAACCAATGCACCACCCTTAGATTGGGTTAAGGCCTCCCAAACGTGCTCGACCATTTGCTTAAATTCCTTCTCTGGCATGACATTCGATGTAGAGTCCTTCTTTGGTTGCTCATCCTTGTTTGCTGAAGCAACTTCTCTTCTTTCATCTGTAATGTGTATAATTTCCGAAGCAACTTCTCTTCTTTCGTCTGTAATGTGTATAATTTTCAGGTGGTTGACCTCTGGAGAGGCTAACTGTGGTACTTGAGATTATCCTTCAACTGTGGCCATGACGGTCATGACGGCGACCATCTCTTCTACCCTTTTCTCAAGTTGGCTGACTTGCTCATCCCTTAGGAAGATAGCCCTACGCAGCTCATCTATGGTGTTCTCTTTGATGAGAGGTTGAGCCTCGCGCGCAGATGTAGCGGCTCTGGTTTTAATGACATGAACATCCCTGAAATCTTCTTCAAGGTAATCATTGAAGTCAAAATCTTCATCATCGTCCATGGAAACTCCATGTTCCCAAGCCAACTCGAAAATCTCGACCCTGAGTATTTTGGCCTTTTCTACGATTATTGATTCTTGGATTGTTTTAAGATCCAAAGGACCCTGCTGGACCTCCTCCACTTGTTCTTCCATCTCACTCGAAACTGCTGTGATGATATCAGATATTTTGGACCCTTGCTTCATTTCGTAATCTGACCTGCGGGCCTACTTGACTATATCGATACAACAACCTTGGGTATCCACACCTTTTTCTTTGACGGTGATGTCTTGAGATAAAGTGTCTTGGTAGGAACATCGGTATGTCGAAGACAAGTATGCTCCCCATGGTGCAGACTGGATATGGTACTAGGTAACTTCTTCATCTTTTCTTTTGGCACTTTAGGAACATGCTTGTAGTGGGTTATTGATAGAATTCTTGGATCTAGACGTGACTTAACCGGTCGACGACTTATGGTCTTAGTGACGGTAGAATCGGTGGTGACAACAGCGGTTTCAACTCTGCTTCTTAAGTAGAACCAGACAGGAATGCGAGCAGGCGAGCAGGTAAAGTTTCAGTTGACTTCTGGGAGCGTCTGGCAGATCTGACGTCCTTGATCTGACATCCTTTAATATTTATTTCTTCATTCGAGGGGATACTGCATGTCCCACTCATTTAAGTAGTTCACAAACTGAACAGCCTTCCTTGGCAACTAGCCTCTGAAAAACTGAACTGCCTCGGGTGATCGGAGCAGGCTTCTTCCTCTCCACACTATGTCCATGAAGCGAAGGTAAAGTAGCGACAATCTTATGGATACTCTCATACCAATTTTTATCATTAAAGGGTGGAATCTACTTCCTCAAAGAAATAGATAAATCTCCGGTAATCCCGACTTGTTTTGGTGAGGATCTTCATCAACAGCAGGTACCTCTTTAGGAATCTGGGCCTTAGTAGCCCTCTAAACCTTCCTGTTGCGATTTCTCCTTTGTGTTTCGGTTAACGGGGTAGTTCTTGAACTTGATCTGATTTCAAATACTGAGGGTGGGACAGCTAACCCTTCAGTCTGGTCTTCAATGATCATAAATTCTTTTCTGTTAGCATAAAAGGGGATAACAGACTTGGTAGGTGCCGTGACGACAGTAGTCTTGACTTTCTTATAAGAAGGAATGTCCTAAAGGTAGTTATGGCTGCTGGACTTCTGGAGAGGCGACTTTCATCACGATGAATGGAACTTTCCTGAGGATGACCTCGGGGTCTTCAAATCTAGCTCTAAATTTGATGGTGGGAATGACATTGCGGGCGTTACTGCTTGTCAAAAATCGTAGGAAAAAGCCAACTTGGGTACGCCATTACAACAGCTTTAAAAGAGAAAGCTCTAGGGTTAGCTATTTGGCCAAAACTTTGTAATCTTAGAGCGAGCACTAAAAATTAACAGAGGATGATCTGTAGATTGGTAAGTCTTTATTTAATTTGTGAGGACTTTAAAATTTTAGTAAAAGTAGTTTAAAAGTAGAAAAATTTTAGAAAGATTTAATTAATATAATAAGAATTAAAGAGCAAGCACAACACGACACAATTTGATTTAATTTGCAAATCAACAAATCAAACTCAAAAAGGAGACATGAAGTGTTTAGGACCCAGTGCAAAACCAAATTATCAATGCACAATGCCCAGGTGGAACTAGTCCACCAACACACCTATTGAGGGTCCGACTTCACATAAAAATTAAGAAAGTCCTTAATGGCCTCTTGAACTTCTCTGTTCAAAGGTGATTGAACAAATGGTCTTGAAGTCCGAAGGAGTTGACCGTACTTACCCAAAAAAGAAATGGCTAGAGCATGTCAACGGAACAAGGGCTATTTGGTCCATGAGGGACATGAACACATGACCGATGCATGAAGATAATATTTCCTAATTTAAATGGAGAGAAAAAATTCTCCGCAGTGTAGTTTCTAAAAGCTGTCAACGCTAATTTGGTTGGAGGAGTTGCCCGTTGGAAGCCGTCGGTCGCTAGAATCGAAATCCCATCGTATTTCAAATTACATTTATATATATATATATATATATATAATTTTAGAAAAAATATGAAATCAAACTGACCCGAAAGAAATATATGACATCCGTTTGGTCTATGAAATCGTTTTATTTGCTGACAAGTTATCCTATTTAATATCAATTTCTCATACTTAATATGAAGAATTAAATAATGTTTATTTTAATTTGGGTTCAGACAAGCTTCCTACAAGGGAAAGCCCCTATAGTTAATTACATCTTAGATAATCGAAGTCAGCTAACAAAACTCTCGATAAAAAGTCAGGGAATAATATCTTCAAAGAGTTCGTGGACAAAGAGGTATGAAATGGGAATAGATCAAATTTGGAACATTTTTTTCTAGAATCCAAAGGAGGAAGAACTAGGGGATGTCATAGATCCGGAGGAGAACCTCAGAAACTTCTCAGTCTATCCTATTGTTTGGCTTTAGTTTTGAGGAGAAAATATTTAAGTGTTTCATCATGCCAATTTTATTTGTTAGAGCTTACATTTGTGTGAAACGATCACACAAATATCCTAGAAGATGTGAGGATTTAAGTTGTGACAAAAGACAACCTCAGAATCTTAAGACGGGTTAGGGCTTATATTGTACAATAGAGTTATACAAAGGCCTAAAGATAAGGTGAGGGTTTATGTTGCATAAGGAAACTACCCCAAAGTCCTATGGCTTGGTTTTTTAACTGTAAGGAAGGAAATCGGTTTAGCTGATGTAAACATGTTTTGTTGTTTAAGATGGTCGTGTTGCCCACCGTGCTAGCTCCAAGCTCTTTTTTATGACGAGTTTAAGTTTTCTAGTGTGTCAAGTTATGATGTTAAATCAGATATCCCTATGGTTGTAGTTCTTTAAATATTATGGTACATATTAAATTTGATTAGAGTGACACAGGTTAGGATCCTACGGTTCCCTCGTTCTGATACCACTATTTTTCATTGGATTCACTTAGTCAAAATGAATTTACTAAATTCAACTTAATGAGTTCCTTACTTTACTTTCATTTAGACCGCTTTCATTTAGACCGTGGGATGCCTCATTAGCAACACTAGGTTACCTCCTCCGAGAGATTCCAAATCGTCCGATAGAGAATTCTTAATTTAGTTGTAATTGTTATTTTGTGATGTTTGTAATTAAATTTTAAGTTGTTTTATATTGTAAATGTTGTGGCTGTGAATTTTATCTTAGTTGATTTTTGTCTTTTTTTGGTTTTACGGCCATTCTGG
>NW_018229007.1:88013-101896 GCF_001263595.1 Phalaenopsis equestris
TTCATACATGCAGGTGAGTAAGTACAATAACGTACTGAAAAGTAAAGTACAGTAAACTAGAAATGCATGTAAAATAAAAGCGTACCTAGATGGTCTTCCCGCCATCTTCAACTGAAACTCAAAATGCATGTGAGAGCAATTATATGTTAAAAGAATTTTATGTAAAGTAGGGAAATAAGGTTCTGATGATCTACCAAATCCTAAATCATATCTTGGTGAACCCCTATTAGTTCATCTGAGTATGATTTCATTAAGCAAAACACACTAATTTTAGTATACCTCTGAGGTATCCAATAGGTTGGGAGAAAGAAGCAGATCCATGCTTCCCTCTCACCACCTGATGAAAAATCTCAAGCTCATTTAAAATTATTATGTTTCTTAATAATTCATCCTGTAAATACCTTTAGTTTTCAGTGAATATCGATGTTTCAATTATCTATAAGAGTATGGTAATTATCATTTTTCATTTAATTTGAGAATTATGTGGGTTAAGATCCTTAAAAGAGGAAGGGTCAAAATTGGTTTTGGAGACATTTGGAGTAATTATGGAGGTTTTGGGAAAGTTTGGGGTGCCAAGGGTCTTTTTGTAATTTTGGTCATTTTGGGGGTATTTTGGTAAATTTGGAATTTTTGGGTAGTTTTAGGTAACATGGGTAATTTGAAAAGGTTTGAAATGATTTTTGGACAAATTTTCGTGTTTGGGTGGATTTGGGAATTTTGGGAATTTTGGCCAAATTTAGGGCTCCAAGGGTATATGGGTAATTTGGGGGATTTTGGGGCAAAAGGCCAAGTTGGATAGTTTTCGTAGAATTGGGGTGCCAACCACCCTTTATGAGCCATAGAACAATGGAATCCCCATTTGGGTCCTCTATGTACTGGTCTTAGCTAAACCCTAGTCTAGGGCTAGTGGGTTTAGAGGACCATCTACATGAGTCTCCGAGAAGATCAAGGGATCAAAGTCAACAAATACTGGGTTTAGGGTTGTGAGGGATTGTGAGTGAGAGTGAGTGTAGTGAGTGAAAGTGAGTGCCTTAAGTGCTAGAGGTTAGGACCAATATGTAGAGCTTCAAGTTGAATAAAGAAGAGGGTATAATTTCTAATGGTGAGGGCCCCTTTTCTAGTTTTCTAGGAATAGTCAACAAGAAAGTCGTATGGCTAGACCCTAGGCTACTAAAGAGGAAAAACGAAACCTTAAGCAAAAGTGAGGTTAATAGTAGACCTTATCGGGAAGAATTCGATGTCGTACCCTTCCATAAGGGTTTTGTATCCCCAAACTTTAAGTTATTTGATGGTATTGGAAATCCTAGACAGCACATAGCATATTTTTGAGCCAATTGTGGCAACACATAAGGTAACAAAGCCTTACTCTTCCAGCAGTTTATCAGCAGCCTGTTAGGGATTGCTTTCGATTGGTATGTCGATTTGCCCAACAGATCAGTTAAGACATTCATTGAATGGGAACAATTATTTGTGAAAGATTTGTCAGAGTGCAAAATCATGTGTCTATTAGAGATCTCATGATGAAAAGCAAAAGCCCAACGAGACTTTAGTGGATTACATCTTGAGGTGGAGAAACCTTAGCATGATATGTGAACCTCAGCTACAAAAACATCACGCGATTGAGATCTTACTCAAAAGCATCCATGGGTCAGTAGCTTTCATGCTTAAGGGACTCCCCATTAAATCCTTCAAGAAGCTACTCAGTAAAGGCAACAGTCTTCAAGAAGAACTTAAACATATGAATTTTCATGAGAAATCTAAGGTAACCAGAATACTTGGAATGATGTTCGTAACAGTGGCAACTGTCAATAAAGGAAAACAATCAATGAAGATACATGCAAAAAATCATCATCAATCGTCATCAAAAAAGACTCAACAAAAATTACAACATTATGGCCAGTCTAGCCAGCAACCTTCTTGACCGACGACTTTATATATGCCTAAAAATTGAAGATAAATATGGACGTAATAAATATTCGATAATTATAAAGTCACACTTATCAACGCAAGTGTGCGTATCGCTCAAGTAATATAGGGTTCTAATGGAGTCCTAGATATCGCTCCCATAGGGAGTGGTTTAGAACTGCAAACTAAGATTTTAGAAAAGCAATAGTTGAATCGCAACAACGAAGTTCAATTTGCTTATCTCTCCCTAATAGGCAATTGAAATAAATATATAATTTTAATAACTAATAAATAACTAATGATACTAATGAGGGTTTAAATGTGATATTCAATATATCCTTCTCCTTGTCAAGAAATTATAGTGAATGGATAAAGTGAATTGGTTCAAATTATATTGTGTCAAATAGGAGCATACCTATTCTTTAGCCTTTGGTCCAGGCATAAAGAACATTGACTAATCCTACACTTGTTTACTGAATCTGTGGCTAGGCTGGGGGGAAACTGGCTTTCACTTCGGAGCTCCCACGTTCCCCCTGCTTAAGGGCTAACATCTACACTTCAGCACCCAAACGATAGGACCGAATTTGGGATTTTAGTCTGTCACTCTAAAATCTCCAATTCTACGCCCGATAATATTATTTTCCTATTTATTTGCACCCAACTTCCAAGAGCTTTGACCTCCCTGAATCTTGGATGTAATCTTCACTTTAGTTGTAAAACTCAATATATTTTAACAAATCAATTGGCAAGATTGAAAGTAAATTAAGATCAAAGTGAAAAGATCCACAATTTCTTAAATATTTTCATGGCTTCACCAATTCAAATCACCATTTCACAAATCTCGAGATAAGGAGAAAGACAGAGAAAAGTACTCAGATCTCTTGGGAAAAACACAATAAAACTCGGAATTCATATATAAAATCAAAGTCATACAAACTACAACAAGTAAATAACTTATCTTTAATTTCTCCCCAAGGACACTCCTCAAAGTTCCTCTGAATCTCTTCCTTTCTTTACAACACACAAAATTCCTCTTCAAAGTAACAAGGAGGAAGAAATCTCTCACTTTCCCTCCACTCTTACAATCTCTCGAAGAATTCCTCACACTTTTTTACACTCTAACAAACCCTAATGGAACCTTTTTAACCTCCAGGAACTCTAGACTCTCTTCCAACCCCCTTTCTTCTCTATCAATTTTTGGCCAAAATAATCTTTTAAAGTTGTGGATGAGCTTTCCCAAGAGTTGCTTAAGCATCCCTTCAAAATTTGGCCTTATCCAAAGACTGATTGGGCATAACCATTGAGCTCACCGTCGGCGGCCGTGAGGGCGCCATTAGCAGACTTCTGGATAATATTGTCTTGTAGCCTTGGGAAAAGCTCGCCATCGGCGGCGTCGATGGTGCTGTCGGCGCCCTAGTTCAAGTCTCCACATTTTTGTCCTTTTCACTCCAAATGCACTCCCTTTTGCATCTTTTTGCTCCATTGACACTAATTCATCATTCCTGCGACAAAACATCAAAAATATCTTTCTTTAAAGTGCAATATCGTTAATAACAGTATAAAATAGGTATGAAAATCTCAACATATATTCATTTGGTCACTTCTTAGGGAGGATCATAACAGACGAGAATAAGAAAATGATCATTGCAGAATGTAAGAAAGTTGTATATTCCTTCAAGGATGAAGTCGTACTAAGATGTTCAGAAGTCTGATGAAGAAGCCCGAGTTCAGACTAGCAAATCCAAAGAAACTTGAAGAGGTCGACAAGAAAGATCAACCAAATTATTACCCGTATCATAGATTACTAGGGCACACTATAGAAGAATGTTTCATCTTTAAAGAACCTGTATCATAGATTACTAGGGCACACTATAGAAGAATGTTTCATCTTTAAAGACTGGATCGAGAGGAACCTTAAAGAAGCGAATATAACGATCCCAAAAGAATATTAAAAAGAACTTGAAAAATAAAAGGGTCCATAAAGATAATTTCGGCTGAGCCAACCTCTTTAATTGAGCCATATACTAGAAAAGACGGATGGGGTACAATTTGGAGCAAATCCTCCAAGAAAATACTGAACCAAATCAAGAGTGCTTCGAGACAAGGAGCCGTTCAAAGTCTTCAGCCTGCCAAGCCCAAGATCAAGATTTCACCAGGAGATCTGTCATCATCAATGACAAAGAAGAAGAAGAACACCACAATGAAGATTGATAGCACAAGGGGTAGGATGGGAGTTCCCTCTACTAGATTAGTTGTATCGGATTCGGGGAAGAAAATCCTCAAACACTTGACTTTGTACGATTATCTTTTTACCCCTTAGGGGTCTTACAAATATAATGATTGTGATTTCTATACATTTTAACTATTTATAGTGATTACATAATCAATTATGACCAATCTAACTTCGATCTCAATCCCCAAGACAATCCTCAAATCAGAGTTGAATCCGACGAACTCGCTAACAAGACCAAAGAAGACATCGACAATACCACTTACGACAGCACTGGGAGTTAGGAACCAATCCTTGAGCACCACGGTGCATGGCTTGCCATCAACTTAGATCTTTCTGATAAAGAAGAAACACCGAAAGATTCAATGATGATATCTCAAGAAGAAGAAATTACAAAAAAAAACTTGTGGAGTGCGAGACTATTACCCCCAAGAATAGCTCTAACCGATAAAGGAAAGTAGACAGTAACTTGAGAAGAGCTACCTCCACCTCCGCCAGTGGAAGAACCACATAACCAAGAGAAAATGGGAGGGTCATATAAAGTGGATTACAAAGTGCTAGCTCATCTTAAGAAGTTGCCGGCCAGATTAAGCATCGACGATGCTCTGATTCAGTCAAAGGAGATAAGAGAGTCTCAGGTTACAGCCTTGCTTGACCCAGAGATTTGTTTAGCCCAGTGCCAACACATCCTCAGATAAAGTTGCTTGTTGAAAGAATAGTCTGGGGTAACCTTCACATATGAAAACTTGCTACTCGGTACCGCTGACCATAATCGTCCACTCTACATCCCCGTTAACATCCTTCACATATGAAAACTTGCTACTCGGTACCGCCGACCATAATCGTCCACTCTACATCTCCGTCAACATTGGCAGATCAACAGATTTATGTTATCCAAATTTTTAGTAGATCCTAGAGCATCACTCAACTTGATGATTCTGCGGACATTGGCCTATTTGGATATTGAAGCTTAGGAACTTACGATCGAAAAACTGATGCTAAGAGGATTCAACCAAAAGGAAGAGAGAGCCCTTGGATCAATTACATTACTTATGAATGTTGGAGAACTCATGAAATGAGTAACTTTCATATCATCGATGCCGGGACCTCTTTCAATGCTCTACTGGGTCGACCGAGGATTCACGAACACAACATGGTTCCATCGTCTCTACACCAGTGCCTTAAGTAATACAAAGATGGAGAAGACCATTGCATCAAGGGAGATATACAACCGTTTTTTGTGAATGAAGTTGACATTCATGAGGATTCATGACGATGCCATCTAAAACTATCTTTTCTCATGAAATTATGACAAACAAATGTGAAGCATCAGAAGAAACCCAAAGAGGAAGCAATTCAACTCCGCTTCAGTGATCTCCCACCACTCTCTTGCAACATGTTAGTGGGGGTTCTCTTAGTTCGCGCACTCAGGGTCGAGGCCGGGGATGTGGATGAGGAAGAGCTAATTTAATTGTTGAACAGATTAGGCTAACCATCAACCTTGGTGGTGAACACAGTTTCGAAGATGAAATAATGATGATAAAATAGAAGAAACCTCAAAACGAGATATTCTTAGAAGATGTGGAGAAAAGCGAATATGAGACTCTGTATGATCAGATAAACCATTATGTGAACATTATGACCCTTACTCCAATTATCCCTCAAAAGGTCTAGAGGTTAGAGGTCAAGGAAGTCCGTAGTGCTGGTTCAAAGTCGATCAAGTTTTATCGTGCTTCTACCTCTACTAATCTTGAAAACCATGTAAGCTTGGATGATGATCCTAATGAATTAATGGAATTGAATTAATGGAATTAATGAATTAATGGAATTGAGTTTTGGTTACTTTTCGCCTTTTGTACAAAAGTTAATTCAGCAGGGGAATTTGCCAAAACAAATGCCAAAAGATAAATTACAACTTTTTAAAAAATTATAAGATATTAAAAGTCGAACTCCCTACTCGAATAAGAGTCTCAGATTTGGTACAGTCGGACCGGTCGATGATTCAGAATTTTGAATGGTTGTTACCTGTGAATCAGGAGAGGATTGCCTCGATTTGTTGAATGGCTCTACGGATTAGCTGATAGAAGATCTTCGCCAGAATTTGAGGACGAAATTAAACCAACAGTTGATGAATTGAAGGAAATTAATGTCGGGACTGAAGAACAACCCCGACCTACATTTATAAGTTCTCTACTAAATAATGATAAATCCTTAGAGTTGATTAAACTGTTAACAGAGTTTAAAGATTGCTTCCCATTGAGTTATGATGAAGTGTCCGGACTATCAGCAAAAATTGCAGTTCATAAACTCGGGATGAACAAAGATACGACCCGGGTAAAACTAGCTCCTAGAAGAATGCGCCTCGAAATAGAACAACAGGTCATCACTGAGGTGAAGAAATTAATAGATGCTAACTTTATAAGAGAAGAGAAACACCCTAAATGGTTACTCAACAATGTTCCAGTCAAGAAAAAAAATGGACAAATCCGTGTATGTGTCGACATCACAAATTTGAACAAAGCATGTCCAAATGTGAATTTCTGTTACCGATACCAGAAATGATGGTGGACATCACTTCGACACATGAAATTTTCTTCTTCATGAATGGATAATCAAGGTACAATCAAATCAAGATGGCTCTTGAAGATACAACACTTACAGCCTTCAAAACACTAATATGGATTTTGTGCTACACAGTGATGTCATTTGAGTTGAATAACGCTGGAGCGACATATCAACGAGCTATGATAAAGTTTTTTTGATGATCTCATTTGCAACCAAGTGGAACTCTATATGAATGATTTGGTCATCAAGAGAAAAAAAATAGAGAATTTGTATGACTTGAGGATCGTGTTCAAATGGTTATGACAATATGACCTTAAAATGAATCACTTAAAGTGAGCATTCGGCGTTACCTCCAGGAAATTTCTATGATTCGTTTTTCGTCATTAGGGAATCAAGATCGACCCTGATAAGATTAAAGCTATCTTGAAAATTCCTTCACCCAAAACCTTGAAACAACTACATTTCTTCGAAGGAAAGTTGGCATATCTAGGGGCTTTATTTCTAATCTCTCAGGTTGGTGTCAGCCCTTCTCGACATTAATTAAAAAGGACGCCAAATTCATTTGGGAAGACAAATGTCAGCAGGCCTTTGAGGATGTTAAGCAATATTTAATGAGATCTTCTGCTTTGGCAGCCTCTATCCCAGGGAAACCTTTGATACTGTATATCGCGGCCTTAGATGACTCTCTTAGAGCCCTCTTAGCCTAATTAAATAATGAGGGTAAGGAAAATACACTCAACTACTTGAGTCACTGCCTAATACTGGCAGAGATAAGGTGTCCACCTATTGAGAAGCATTGTGTAGCTTTGATTTTCACCACCCAAAAGCATAGACATTACATGCTTTCTTATAAAATTACCCTTATTTTGAAAGTTAACCCGTTACAATATTTGATGACTTGAATAATAATCTCAGGACGTCTAACAAGATGGTGAATTATTTTATTGCAATTTGATATAACTTTTGTTGCCCTCCGTGCTATCAAGGGACAGATTTTAGCAGACTTCCTTGCTGCACACCCACTGTCAGCTGGGTCCCCTCTTAATGATGAGTTACTTGATGAACAAGTATTACAAATGGAATTCTCCAGTGCAGCAACCAAGTGGAATTCTATATGAATGATTTGGTCATCAAGAGAAAAAAAAAATAGATAATTTGTATGACTTGAGGATCGTGTTCAAATGGTTATGACAATATGACCTTAAAATGAATCACTTAAAGTGAGCATTCGGCGTTACCTCCAGGAAATTTCTATGATTCGT
The DNA here is from genome assembly GCF_001263595.1 of Phalaenopsis equestris. NCBI lineage: Eukaryota > Viridiplantae > Streptophyta > Magnoliopsida > Asparagales > Orchidaceae > Phalaenopsis > Phalaenopsis equestris. The sequence continues at coordinate 95,976 of NW_018229007.1, forward strand.
TTTTCGTCATTAGGGAATCAAGATCGACCCTGATAAGTTTAAAGCTATCTTGAAAATTCCTTCACCCAAAACCTTGAAACAACTACATTTCTTCCAAGGAAAGTTGGCATATCTAAGGGGCTTTATTTCTAATCTATCAGGTTGGTGTCAGCCCTTCTCGACATTAATTAAAAAGGACGCCAAATTCATTTGGGAAGACACATGTCAGCAGGCCTTTGAGGATGTTAAGCAATATTTAATGAGATCTTCTGCTTTGGCAGCCTCTATCCCAGGGAAACCTTTGATACTGTATATCGCGGCCTTAGATGACTCTCTTAGAGCCCTCTTAGCCTAATTAAATAATGAGGGTAAGGAAAATACACTCAACTACTTGAGTCACTGCCTAATACTGGCAGAGATAAGGTGTCCACCTATTGAGAAGCATTGTGTAGCTTTGATTTTCACCACCCAAAAGCATAGACATTACATGCTTTCTTATAAAATTACCCTTATTTTGAAAGTTAACCCGTTACAATATTTGATGACTTGAATAATAATCTCAGGACATCTAACAAGATGGTGAATTATTTTATTGCAATTTGATATAACTTTTGTTGCCCTCCGTGCTATCAAGGGACAGATTTTAGCAGACTTCCTTGTTGCACACCCACTGTCAGCTGGGTCCCCTCTTAATGATGAGTTACTTGATGAACAAGTATTACAAATGGAATTCTCCAGTGCACAATGCTAGGGAATGTACTTTGACAAAGCTTCGTCAGCCACAAAAGACAAAGGATCAGATACAGTTTTACCAGGTAAAGTAGGAATTGGTTTGATCTTTATCACGCAAGATAAGGGTATGTTGAGGTTCTCACACCACCTGATAGAGCCATGTACCAATAATGAAGCAGAATATGAAGCTTTAATTACCTGATTGGAGTTGGCAATCTCAATGGATATAATAGATATTGCCATCTATTGCGACTCACAACTTGTTATCCAACAGACAAGTCGTCGGACTGTACAAGATTTTAAAGCCAAGGCTAGCAGAATACCACTAGTACATCATGAAGCATATACCATAAAGCTGCTGGAATAGATTCCTAATGTGACTTTCTACTGGATTCCTAGAGGAGATAATGTCCATGCTAATGCTCTAGCAAAATTTCCTAATGAGCTGGAATGTCCCCTAGAGGAATTTATTGACATTACAATACAAGGAAGATAGGTTTTGTCTCGAATCAACCTCAACAATCTACACAAGCTCAAAAAAGAAGAAGAAATGATGGTTGTGGTTGCTGAAAACAATGAAGATTGGCACAAGCCATCAATAGAATATTTGCATATTGGAAAGCTACCAGAGGACAAGCCTGCAACACACCACATCAATAAGAGGGCTATGTCATATGCTCTAGTAGGAGATGTCCTCTATAGAAGATCATTCGACCAGATGTGGCTACGATGTTTAAGCAGAGCCGAAGCGCAAAATATTGTTAAAGAAGTACATATCGGATTGTGTGGCGCTCACCAGTCAGGGCCGAAGATGAAAATGAAGATCAAGAGACTCAGATATTATTGATCGGCAATGATGTCTGATTGATTGGATACAACCAGAAGATGTCACCAGTGTCAAGTGCATGGGGTGGTCTTGCACTAACCTTTGAATGTGATAAACCCAACTGTCGTCTCATGGCCATTCGAGTGTTGGAGCACGGACATAATAGGTCTGATAGACTCTCCGTCTTCCAAAAGACACAGATTTATACTTGCCGCTACGGATTACTTCTCTAAATGGGCCGAGGTAGTATCATTACAAGAGGTTACGGCACAATACGTCCTTCAATTTTTAAAAATCCAAGTCATCTACCATTTTTAGGTACTGGGAAGTATAATTTTTGACAATGGTACAACCTTTAAAAGCAAAAAAATCAGCAATTTTATCAAACACCACGGGATAGACTGGAGATATTCTACAATTTACTATCGCAGAGCAATTTGATTGGTCGAAGCCTTAAACAAGACATTGGTACATATTTTAAAGAAGACACTGGATGAAACCAAAAGAGATTGGCACAAACAAATTATTAGAAGCTTTGTGGGCCTACCAAACAACTTTCAGGACTCCCACTCACTGCACACTCTACATGCTCGTGTACGAATCCAAGGCCACAGTTAGAGGTTCAGACACCGTCTCTCAGAGTCACTGTCACTAATTAACTTACAACAAAAAAATTTACAAAACTCAGACTCAAGGAATTAGAGTCTTGAAGGAAAATGACTAGAAGCACAACAACATTTGGAGCTTTTTCAAGTGAAGATGACAAATTGACGAATTGGTCTGCCCGAGGACATTCAAAGTTGGTAACCTTATCCTTTTTCTCAAAAGACCCATTCTTGCACACCACATGGTAGATAGAAAATTTGAGCCAACTTGGGAGTGACCATTTGTCGTAGAAAAGGTCTGTAGAAAAGGTCTACGCAAGAGGATACGCAAGAGGAGCCTACCAGCTAGTGGATTTTCGAGGCAAAAGACCCATGCTGCCAATCAGTGGATGATACCTGAAGACATACTACGCAACCTAACATTGCTTGACATCACTTGATTTGAAATTTCAAATATTTGAATGTTCTAGGGTTATCTATTTGGCCAAATATTTGTGACCGGGACTAAAATTTTGTAATAAAGTTAACCTCAATTTAATGAAAATGTTTGAAATTATGCACTTTAATTTTTTCTTTTTTAAATTTGATATTCTACTAGATTAAAAAAAATACATACATGAATAAATAATTTTCTCACCAATATAAACTAAAACTTTCTTTAATAAATACTTTGTTTTGCTCTTATTCCTGCTAAGTTTCAGCTCACTAATATTTTTCGTGTAGTATGCAGAAAAATGTCAGGCAAGAGGCTGATCTTTGCTTTTAGAGATGGTTGGAATCTCGCACTCAACCAAACAAGGGCGCCACAAGGTGACACCATAGACTTTGACGTGGACTTTAGTCAAGTTGACATGGACTATGAGGGTCCATTGATGGACATGGTTAGCTGTCAGGAAAAGGAAGGGCTACCAACGCTGCTAAGGTTCAGTACTAGAGGCAGTTCCTCACTGAAGGGGAAAAATGTGATTGTACAACAATACCTGATGGAGGGAACCAGTCGCCTAACATTTTTGATAGCTAGACCGACCAGAGGCTTAGTCACTGCAATGATGAAAGAGTATGAGAGTGTCAGATGCACAGCTACGGAGATCTCAGCGCAGAAACGCCAACCGGTGAAAGCATAGGGCTTTCTTACACGAAGAAAGAAGGCGCCATAAGGAGGCAGAAAACTTTCTCACCCCTATTCTTGAGGGGAATATATACGATCCAGGCCTGAGAGAGACCTCTTCTAGCTTGCCTACTATAGATGATGAGTCCATATTCATTACAGAGCCGGAGATACCATAAGTTTTAGATTTTCTTTATACGATTTGCCTGACATGCAACACCGAGATACCTACACGTACATCAACTATAGGGGCATTTATGGAATGCCCGGACTACAATGTCCTCCACCTGGAGCGCTACAGTACTTTGGAGGAGTATGTGTCCTCTGACGATGATCCCTATGGGAGAACCATATGTCCCGTTGGACATAAAGCCATATGTCCCGTTGGATATAGAGCCATATATCTCATTGGATATACTTCTTTTAATTTCCCGACTGGATAATTCAGCCAAACCACTTGGCTGAGGATTATAAGCAATATTAATCCTAAGATTTATATGATATTTCTTTAATAACTTCTCCATTATGGTATTTCTAAAATGACTTCCCCCATCCATAATGATAACTCTCAGCATCCCAAATCTACAAAATATGTTCATTTTCAAAATATTTGCAACACTTTGAGCATCACATCAGAGTAAAGCAACAACTTCTATCCATTTGGATACATAGTCCACTACTAATAGAATATATAAATTTTTGAAAGATAGTATAAATGGTCCTATGCAATCTAATCCCCAAACATCAATTATTTCAACTTCTAGCATATAATTGAGGGGCATCTCATTTCTTCTAGAAATATTGCCTACACATTGACCTCTATCACAAGTTTTGATATAAGCATTAACATCTCTAAAAATTGTAGGCCAATAGAATCCAGATGGTAAAATTTTGTATGTTATTTTATCAACACCAAAATGTCCCCCAAAATTAGAATTATGACATTTTTTGATACTTATATAAGTTTCTTATAATGGTAGACAACAAATGGGTCATCCCAAAATAAGTCTTAGCTTCAGAAATAAATTTGCTCTTTTGTTGGTATGTCATTCCATAGGGTATAATATCATTAATAAGAAAGTTCACAATGTCGGCATACCACAAATAACCCATGCAAAGGCTTTCTTAAAATTTATAGTATTACTAACAATTAAGTTTACTCCTCCTTTCTTAAGAACACAGTGAATGGGACTAACCCATGCACTATTTGAAATAGGGTAGATAATTCCAGCATCAAACCACTATAAAATTTCTTTCTTAACAACTTCTTTCATAATAGGATTCAATCTCCTTTGAGGATCGGCCCTAGGTTTGTAGTTCTCTTTCATATGAATTCTATGCATACAAATTGAAGGACTGATACCTTGAATATCAGCAATTGTCCATCCAAAGGCTTTCTGAAAATTTTTCAAAATTTTCATCAACCTTTCTTCTTCTTCCTTCATTAATTTTGGGGAAGTTATAACTAGTAAAGTAAAGGAATCTCCTAAAAAGGCATATTTTAATTTTTCAGGAAGTAACTTCAACTCAAGTTCTGGAGGTTTTTCAGTTGATGGACAAAATGATTTATCTTTGTCTATTGTTTCCAAAATTTTAAAACTTTCTCGAACATAGTTTAAATCTTCCTTAAAAAGTTATTTATATTTATCTTACTCCCCTACTTGCTGTTCCAAATCTTCTTCTTCAGATTTCTCTTCATAAGTTGTTTTGAAATGGAATTCACTCAAATATCTTATAACATTCATCCTATAACATTCATCATCTTTACCTTTTACAGGATATTTCATTGATCTTGAAATATTGAAAGTAACAGTTTGATCATTGACACAAATTATTAATTCTCCTTTTAATGCCCCTTTCTGTACATCTATCATTGCTCTTCCTGTGGCTAGGAAAGGTCTCCCCAAATTGATAGGTATCTCTTTATCTTCCTCCATATTTCCTTCAAATCTAACACAACGCAATTAACAGGAAAGATAAATTGATCCACTTTCACTAGGTCATCTTCTATAACTCCTTTAGCGTATGTTATCAAACGATCTGCTAACTGTAGAGTTACAATAGTAGGGGTTATTTCTCCTAATCCCATTCTTTTGAATATTGATAATGACATAAGGTTAATGCTTGCACCTAAATCACATAAAGCTTTCCCATAAAATCTGTCTTCTATTATACATGGAATTGTAAAGCTACCAGGATCTTTTAGCTTTTTAGGAAGCTTTTTCTGAATTATAGCACTGCACTCCTCACTAAGTACAATAGTCTCATTATCTTCAAACTTCCTTTCCTATTGAGAATATCCTTCATAAACTTTACATAGCTTGGCATTTGTTCTAAGGCTTCAGTAAATGGAATATTAATTTTAAGCTTCTTAAATATTTCAAGAAATTTTTAAAATTGCTAATCCAACTTTTGTTATCAAAGTCTTTGAGGAAATGGAGGTGGTGGGTTAGAAATTTTTGAAATTGCTTATCTAACTTTAGCTGACAAATTCTCTAAGGAAATGAAGGTGGCAGTTTTTCTAAATCAATTTTGAGTGGAGAAATAGGTCTTTTAGAATCTTTTGGAGCATCCTCTTTTGATTCTTCAATTTCTTCTCTTTCTACTTTAATTTCTCTCTTCCGCTTCTAGATTGAATGGCTTTTACTTGCTCTTTATTATGGTCTTTCTG
>NW_018229007.1:102199-104019 GCF_001263595.1 Phalaenopsis equestris
CAACAACTTGATTTGCTAACATAGTAAATGCATCATATTTATGAATATTGGCTACTTTCTTAGAATTCACCCTCTCAGAAGGCCATTAAAAATTATTGGTAGCCATTTCTTCAATTAAAGCATATGCGTCATGAAATGGTTTTGACATCAATGAACCACTAGCAGCGAGATCGATAATTGATTTAAGAGTTCCAACTAATCCATTATAAAAAGTTTTAATTATTAACCAATCTAGCATAACATGGTGTGGGCACTTTCTTAAGAGTTCTTTAATTCTTTCCCATGATTCATAAATATATTCCCCTTCAAACTGATTAAAAGATGTAATATCTTTTTTAAGCTTCGCAGATTTCGATGGTGGAAATTTGGATGGTGAAAAATTTTTAGCAAGGAATTTTTGTGCTAAATCACCCCAAGTTCTGATAGATCCAGGTGTTAATGAATTCAACCACATCTTAGCTTTATTCCTCAGTGAGAAAGGAAATAACCTAAGTCTTAACTCTATCATATTTAAAGGTAGCACACAGTTCTAAAAAACTAGCAAGGTGTAAATTAGGATCTTCATTTGGTGTACCCTCAAACTGATTGGTTGATACCATTTAGATGATAACAGGTTTAAGCTCAAATGAATTAGCCACTACAGTAAGTTTTTCAATACTACAATGAAGTTTATCTACAGTGGGGTTGATATAATCTCTTAAGGTTCTAAACTGTTGATGGATTTCAGCATTTTGATCATTTTGGTTTGCCATTTCTGTAATTTTTTTGTATTTCTCAAGATTTTTAATTTTTTTGGTTTTTTTTATTTTTTAACAGTTCTCTCTAATTCGGAATCGTATGGCACAAGTCCTTCAGAACCTGAACTATGCATACACTAACATAAAATAAAATAAAACTAAACAAACACAAAATAAAATACAATAACTTAAAGTTTAAATAAGACTTTTTAAAATTAAAAATTTGCTTTTAAATCAAAAAATTCTTTACAATTTTCACTTCACTTCCCCGAAAACGACGCCAAAAACTTGATCCCTGATAACTTCTTATATGTTATAGTATAACAATAATTCTAATTACATTTTTCAATTATATTTCCTTGTTTTGCAACAAAACAAAAAGCTTGATCTTGAAGAAAAATAAGAAATTAACTTTTAATTTATATATATTGGGATATTACACAAGTATACCTATCATTATCAAGTAATATAATATTTTTTGATTAAGACCTGAATATCGAACCCAAGGGAATTTCACAGTATGCACTACTAAACAATAAACTTTGAAAAATATGCACTTTTTGCAAAGATTCTATTTTCAAAAAGATAATTATTTAAACCAAAGGTGTTTTTGTAGTAAAAAAAATTTAAATATTTTTGGTAATTTTAATATTTTGACAAAAAGATAACAATCTTAAAAGATTACTTGAGTTTTTGTAGAAGAAAAGCACTAAATATGACAATATCTTTCTCCTTATCATGAATCAGTAATAAGTATAGAAATTCTATTGTGGAAGTATGCATATTGTGTCGTGCCAAATAGGAGCACTAATATTTTTTACCCTTACTAGAGATGCTATAAAGAACATTGGCTAATTTAAAGTTTGAATAGTTCTAAAGACCGGCTAGGCAGGGAAGATACTAGCTCTCACTCTATAGTTCCCTCGATTCCCTCCACCTGGGGCTAACATATCGTATCAAAATCTAAAATAATAAACCTAGTTGGGGGCTTTAACCTATCACTTTAGAGTCCTCTAACTTTATACCCTTCAATGAATATTTTCGTAACTTTTGCACTCAATCATATGAACTACATTCTCATTC
>NW_018229007.1:104038-108692 GCF_001263595.1 Phalaenopsis equestris
CTAATTGTTGACTAAGACAATACCAGCCCGGTTCTTACATTTTCTCACAACAAATTTTAACATCTAGATTGGCCAAATCAAGAAGTAAATGAAGTACATGGATTTAAATCATCACAAGTTCTTCCAACATTAAAGATCAATACTCTCCACAACTTCCATCCAACACATAATTACTTATCATTTTAAAAAGAAAGATAAATAAAACTACTCATAATCAATGGAGAAAACAAAACCACACTTTAGTGTAAAAGTAGAAATCATGGTCAAACCAACAACAAGTCTCAATTAAAACTAAAAGTAGTCTAAAAAAAAGATAAAAAACTTATCTCATGTTCTCCACAAAACTCTTGAAGTTCCTTTGAATCTCTTCTCTTTTACAACACTCTTAATACAAAACTAAATAAAAAGGATAAATATGTGGTTCCTAAAAATCTCTCCAACTAACTCCCCAATTTTAGAACTTTCAAAATTTTCCCAGTACTTTCAGATCCCCTTTCAAACTCTCAATCTTCCTTCTTTTATAATTCTCCAAAAGTTGCCTTGGGATCTCTTCAAAATGTGTCTTGATTTGATGTATTTCCCCAAGATATGCATCCTTTTGCAATATTTTTTTTCCATGGTGGTTGGCCAATAGGTGCCTCAAAAACCTCTTTAAAATTTGCAAAAATCAAATTTACTCATCCAATAACTGCCACTAGCGCTTAAGTGTTGGATCTTGTGCTTAGGCGCCAAAACACTTTCGCACATTTTCACCTATTTGCTCCAAATTTGATCATCTTTCACTCCTTTTAGCATTTTTCACCTTTTTACTTTTACCTGAAAGAAAAACATACGCTCAAAGAAAAACAAAAAAAATACCTTCCATTTAAGTCCAATATTTGAAAAATAGGTATAAAAATATGTCTAAAAACACTATATATTTTAGGCGTATGACTTAGCAATTTTTAAAAAGTCTTTAATATATCGTCTGTAGAATCGAGCATGTCCTAGAAAACTCCTAATTTTCCTTACATTGGTTGGATAAGGTAAATTAGCGATCACTTGAATTTTGGCAGGATCTACTTCCATATTATTTTCTGATATTTTATGTCCTAATACAATTCCTCCTGCTACCATAAATTGGTATTTTTCTCAATTAAGGACTAAATTTGTTTCTTCACATAATTTCAGAAATTTTGACAAATGTTCTAAACATGAGTCAAATGAAGTTCCAAATATTAAAAAATCATCCATAAGTACTTCAATCTCTTTTTTAATTAACTCACAAAAAATGTCATCATACATCTTTGAAATGTATCAGGGGCAATATATAAATCAAAAGGCCATCCTCTAAAAGTAAAAGTACCATACGGACTCGTAAAAGTTGTTTTCTCTTGAACCTCATGAGTTATTTGTATTTGATGAAAACCAGTATATCCATTCAGAAAATAAAAGTATTTATGCCCAGCTAATCTATCCAACATTTGAGAAAGGGTAGTGGAAAATGATCTTTCTTAGAGGCAAGATTTAATTTTCTAAAATCAATGCATATTCACCACCCTGTAACTTGTCTAGTAGGCATTAACTCATTATGTTCATTCATAGTTACAGTTACTCCTCCTTTCTTAGGAACGTGGTGAATTGGACTAACCCATGCAATATCTGAAATAGAGTAGATAATTCCATCATCTAACCACTTTACAATTTCTTTCTTAACAACTTCTTTCATGATAGGATCCAATCTCCTTTGAGGATCAGCCCTAGGTTTGCATTTTTCTTCCATATCAGCAATTGTTATCAATCTTTCATATAAATTGAAGGATTGATTCCTTTAGTATCAACAATTTTCCATCCAAAGGCTTTCTTAAAATTTTTTAAAATTTTCATCAATCTTCTTCTTCTTCCATCGTTAAATTTGAGGAAATTATAACTGATAAAGTAGAGGAATCTCCTAAAAAGGCATATTTTAAATGATCAGGAAGTAACTTCAACTCAAGTTCTGGAGGTTCTTCAATAAATGTACAAAATGATTTATCTTTGTCTATCGTGTCCAGAATTTTAAAACCTTCTTGAACATAGTTTGAATCTTCCTTAAAAAGGTCTTCACATTGATCTAATTCCTCTTCTTGCTCGTGTTCCAAATCTTTTTCTTCGGATTTTTCTTCATAAGTAGTTTTGAAATAGCATTCACTCATATATCTTATAACATCCATTCTATAACATTCATCATCTTTACCTCTTACAAGATACTTCATTGATCATGAAATGTTAAAAGTAACAGTTTGATCATTGTCGCACATTGTTAATTCCCCTTTCTGCACATCTATCATTGCTCTTCCTGTGGCTAGGAAAGGTCTCCCCAAAATGATAGGTATCTCTTTATCTTCCTCCATATCTAGCACTTATCTTCTTCCATATCTAGCATAATTAAATCAACAGGAATGTTAAATTGATCGACTTTCACTATAACAACTTCTATAACTCCTTTAGGGTATGTTATTGAACGATCTGCTAACTGCAGAGTAAGAGTAGTTGGGTTTATTTCTCCTTATCTCAATCTTTTAATTGTTGATAACGACATAAGATTAATGATTGCACCTAAATCACATAAATCCTTCCCATAAAATCTTTCGTCTATCTTACATGGAATTGTAAAGCTACCAGGATCTTTAAGCTTTTCAGGAAGCTTTTTCTAAATTATAGCACGCACTCCTCATTAAGTGCAATTATCTCATTATCTTCAAACTTCTTTTTCATGTTAATAATATCCTTCATAAACTTCACATAGCTTGGCATTTGTTCTAGAGCTTCAGCAAATGGAATATTAATTGTATGCTTCTTAAAAATTTCCATAAATTTTGAAAATTACTTATCCAACCTCTGTTATCTGAGGAAATGAAGGTGGTGATTTTTCTAAATTAACTTTAAGTAGAGACATAGGTCTTTCAGAATCTTTCAGAGTGTCTTCTTTTGATTCTTTAATTACTTCTCTCTCTACTTCAGTTTCTTTTTGAATCCTATTGTTGACCTCATTTTTGGTTGAGGTTTAGTTTTTCCTCTTTAGTAGCCTAGGGTTTAGCCATAGGAATTTTCCTGTTGAATATTCATAGAAAACTAGACATGGAACCCTCACCACTAGAAATTCCAAACCCTTCTCCACTCAACTTGAAGTTCCACATATTGGTCCTAAACTCTAAAAGTAGGTGGGGTCTGTGTGGGGGAAACTCAGGATAAGTCACTCTTAGGATTGCTGCACCTTAGGATTGACCTTGGGTGTTGGTCTAGAGCTATGGCACTCACTACAATAATATACACTCATCTACACTCACAATCACTCACAACCATGAACTCAAATTTCTAGCCTAGATCCCTTGATCTTTTGGGATACTCATGTAGATGGTCCCCTAAACCTACTAGCCCTAGGGCTATGGTTTGGCTTAGACCACTATGTAGAGGACCCAAAATGGGTTTTCCATTGGTCCATGGCTTATTGGTGATGATTGGTACCTCAACTCTACCAAAATACCCATCTTGGCCTTCTTCCCCTAAAACTCCCCCAAATTACCAAAATACCCCTCTTAGGCTCAAAATCCCAAAAATTCCAAAAATTACCAAAAAATACCACAAAAATCCCAAATAATCCCAATTTCATTTCTCTCAACTACCACATAACCCAATTTGGCCAATTTGACCATCTTTAACCAAAATCCCCAAATTGCCCTTTAAAGACCCAAATTTCCCCAAATCCAACTCAAATGTCCATCAATTGGGTCTCAATTGACCCCAATTCCAATCCTAAACTTAAATTAACTTTTGATATGACCAAACTAAAACAAATACAAGCTCAATTGGTCCATGGTTTGAGCCCAATTTTGATTTGGGTCAAAACCCCAATTTTGACCATATGACCTAATCTCACCAAATTGAACCCATAGCCTAGTCAATTGGCCTCAATTATTATTGTAAAATCCTTATGAAATTCCTATAAATCAAAATCAACCATCACTTGGCATTGTTGAAGCCTCAAATCCATTTGATTTTGGCCTAAATCCAAAATTCCCAAATTTAGCCCCAAATTGGCTAAGTCCCTAAATTTCACCCAATTGATTGCCTTAGCCTCCAAATTGGCATCCAATCCATTTTTAAAACTCTTCATGAGATCCCTATTGACCATTTACAACAATAAATTTGGACTTAGACCAAGGCTAACCCAAGCTAGACCCAAGTCTAGACCAACTTGACCAAATTGATTATCTACACCAAAGTTATTCCTTATGATCATCTACACCAAATGCAATAATTATTTGGGCCAATTGACATGGCTAATTTAGCCCAAACTCAAGTTTTGGTCAGTTGCACCCACTTGGACCCATACACTAAATGTGACCACCTTAAAGCCACAAAATTAACTCCACCACAGCCATTAGTTGGACTTAGTGACCAGTCCAAAAACCATGAAATCACCTAAATCAAGCCATGAATCAAAATTTTCCCAAATTAAGGGATCTTATTTCCAAAAATTCACATGCTTATGATATCTTTGCCAAATCCAAACACATTTGCATTAAATTGCTGTGATGGATTCCTCTTGGTTTTCTAAGCTCCTAGCCACCTCCCCCTGCCCGGCCAGCCAGCCTAGTGGCTGGGGGAGGGTAAAACACACACCACCACCCCC
>NW_018229007.1:109216-110090 GCF_001263595.1 Phalaenopsis equestris
AGCTCATTTCGATTCTCCATTTACTTAGGCTTGATTTCATGGTACATTAATCATATGGATGTGTTCGTCTCACTTAGACGAGTTCGTAGGATCAAACCCGAAGTGATTTGGTTGAGTGTAGGTCGAGATCTTAAGGTTTTAGTGTGGCCGAGCACGAGATCATTCTATCGGGGACGATGACAGGGAGCTGTTTGATCGAGCATGTATCAAATGGACGGGGGAGATTGAGCCGGACAGCGCTTCGGGACATAAACAATGGGCCGAGTCAGCAAGCTACATGGACGGCAGCGTCCAACCACAGTTTAAATAGAAAAATAGGGCTTTTTCTATTTATTTAAATACCCCTAACTTAGAAAATCCATAACTTTGTGTAAAATATGGTTATTTTCTTATTTATTCAATCCTCAAAATTTCAAAAATACATAACTTTGTGTAGAAAAATCACAAAATGAAAATAAAAATACCCTGTTGCTGAGTGAACAAAGGAGAACAATGTGGAATAATTTTAAATTCTATTTGATTCATAAAATATTTTTAATTAATTAAACACTATTTTGAATCATTTGATTCTCCATACAGATTGGCACATCACCTTGGCTTGAAATTTTGAAATGTTGTAGTCTCTGTCAGGGGAAGTATTCTATGATTTTTCCAAAGTCAAAGAAGGTATCTATAAAGAGACCCATATTTTTCAAGTTATTTCACATCATTTCCTTAAAATAATCATGGAAATTAACATATTGGTTATTAAATCCCAAGAAAATTTTGGAAGGTCCACCATGACTAGAGAAACCTTTGAAAATAATTTCATGGGTCAAGTCATTTAAAATGCACTTAAATTTTACAAATACTAAATCACTAAGATAATTAAATT
>NW_018229007.1:110976-111626 GCF_001263595.1 Phalaenopsis equestris
CTCTGATGTCTCAATTGACCCATGAATGAGGTAGGATAATAACTTCAAAGTCATTTGAATTGAATTCGACAAATTATGAGGTGTTAGAGCCTTAGGGGAAAATGAGTAATTTTGGAAATTTAGCCTTAACTAACATTTAGGCTTAATTCAAGGAGGGAAAATGGGTAACTTCTAATCTTAATCAATTCATTTGATGCTTGAAACACAAGGGGTTAGTTGGTAGAAACCAATCTCACTTTCTTAATTAAGATTAATAAATTTCTAAATTATTTAAGTTTGGAAGTTTATTAAAATTAAATGATCCTGGACTAAGGGGTATGACTTTTGAAGTCAATAATTAATCAATTTAATAGCCCTATCTTGAATTTTAAATAAAATCCAAATCATGAATCATGATCACTTAAAGCTTAAACCTTTTCAAAACAAATTAAGACACTAAACTAGGTCTTAAAGGTTTAGTGGTGACTTAGGCTAAATCAAAAATTGATTAAACCATGATTAGAGAAGTAAACATAACTAAGTCAAATATCCTTGAAACACCACTAAGCCCAATTAGGATTAAAATTTGGCTAAGTGATTCAAATTACATTAACTTGCTTCTTCAAGGGTCTTCACCCACATAATTTTCAAAATTAAATGATAAATGATAA
>NW_018229007.1:113830-115399 GCF_001263595.1 Phalaenopsis equestris
TTTAAATAAAGATGTTAAAATTACCTGTAAATTAAGACCCGCCCGGTCTACAAATTAACCTTTATTTTCAGTGCTCGCACTAAAAATTACGAGGTTTTCGGCCATATAGCTAACCCTAAAACTTCCTGTTTTAAAGCCCGTTGCGATGGCCTACCCAACGCTGACCTTTTCCTGCAACTTGCCAACAGACCGCAAAGCCCGTAGTGTCGCTCCCACCATCAAGTTTGGAGCTAGATTTGAAGACCTCGAGGTTATCCTCGGGAAAGCCTCGTTCGTGGTAATGAAGATCGCAGCCCCGGAAGTTCAAGAGCCGTCTGCAGAATTCAGTTTGAACTGCCCTCAGGATTTCCCTGCCGGTAAGAAGGCTAAAACTGCCATCATCAAGTCTACTATTCTTGCTACTGCTAAGGGAAAAGAAGTGATGGTCATTGAAAACTCGACTGAAGGATGAACTGTTTCGCCACCCGTGTTTGAGATCGGGTCAAGCTCAACGGGTCAAGCTCTGACCCGAACTCAAAGGAGGAACCACAATAGGAGAATTTGGAGGGCCATCAAAGCCCAGACTCCTGAGAACACACCCGTTGAGGAGGAGCCTCATCGAATTGAAGAAGTGTTACCATAAATTTATCCACTCCTACTAGGGAGTAGATTCCATCCTCTGACAGATACTGATGGATAAGAGAGTTTCTGAAAGATTGCTGCAGCATTACCATCACCTCATGGACCTGGTGAGGAGGGAAAGAAATTTATCCCCATCACCTGAGTTAGTGCAGTCTTCAGAAGGCTTGCTATTAAAGAAGGATGTTCTGTTAGTGAATTACTTAAACGAGTGGGAAATGCAATTTCCCCTCATATGAAAAATGAAATTTTGAAGGATATTAAGTTCTCTATAAAATCTCATAGGTCGACTATAATGTCACCTACCCGTATTCCTGTCTAGTTCTCGAGTCGATCCTGCTATGGTCACCACCGATCATACCACCATCAGAACCGCAGGTCGCCAACCGATTAAGTCAAGACCTGGTCCGAGAAGTTTACCCGTTATTCCTGCAATCACGAAAAGAAAGACAAGACGATTACCTGACACTGTAGCCGATCTACACCACGGCGAGATACTCCGTCTTGAGACATCATCATCAAAAAATAAAAAGGTATGGGTACCCAAGGTCGCTGCACAGATACAGTCTAGTGAGTCCATGGGACAAGGACAGGGAATGAAACCAGGGTCTAAAATATCTGACATCGTTACAACAATAGCCAGCGAGATGGAGGAACAAGTAGAGGATTTCCATCAGGGTTCTCCAGATCTTAAAGCAATCAAGGAATCAATAATTGAAGTGAAAGTTGAGAAACTCTGAATCAAGATTTCTGAGTTAGCTTGAGAACACGGAGTTTCCATCAATAGTGACAACGAAGATTTTGATTACAATGATTACTTGGAGGAAGATTTCATGGATGTCCATGTGATCGAAACCAGAGCTACCACATCTGCACGCGAGGCTCAACCTCACACTGAAAAGAACACCGTAGATGAGCTGCGTAGGGTTATCCTCCTCAGGGATGAGCAAG
>NW_018229007.1:115887-116964 GCF_001263595.1 Phalaenopsis equestris
AGTTCGTCAGCAGCTTGTCAGGGATTGCTTTTGACTGGTACGCAGCCCTGCTCAATGGGTCAGTTAAAATATTTTCTGAGTTGGAGCAGTCACAAAGATATGCTGGGGCGCAACATCATGTGTCTATTGGAGTGGAGAAGCAGAAGCCTAGTGAAACGTTGACAGACTATATTTTGAGGTGGAGAAACCTTAGCATGAAATGTGAACCTCAGCTACAGGAGCATCAAGCGATTAAGATTCTACTCAAAAGCATTCATGGGCCAGTAGCTTTCATGCTTAAGGGACTCACCATCAACTCCTTTGAGAAGCTACTCGGTAAAGCCAGCAGTCTTCAAGAAGAAATGAAGCACATGGAGCCGCATGAAAAAGCTAAGGTGACCAAAGTGTTCGAAAAGAAATCAGGGGTAGTTGCAACTGTCGACAAAGGAAAGGAGCCAATAAAAATATATGCAGAAGATCATCGTTAGTCTTCGTCGCAGTACCCTCAAAAACAGAGCAGTCAATCCAACCAACGACCGTCTCAGGAGGGATCACCTCGAACAGCGGGTAAAAGATTATCGTTGTTAGAGCAATGGAAAGTTGTTTACTCCTTCAAAGATGAAGTTGTACCTAAAATATTCAAAAGCTTGATGAAGAAACCGAAATTCAAACTACCTGATCCAAAGAAACCCGAAGAGGTGGATAAGAGGAATGAACCAAATTATTGCCCGTACCACCGGTTACTTGGGCACATTATAGACAAATGCTTCATCTTTAAAGACTGGCTCGAGAAGAAACTCAAGGAAGAGAATATAATAATCCCAAAAGAATATTTGAGAGAACCTGAAAAGGGTTCCAAAAACATGATTTCAGCTGAGTCAATCTCCCCAATTGTTCCATATGTCGGAATAGATGGAATCGGAATAGATGGATTGAGTACAACTTAGGATGAACTCAAGAGGGTGCTCAATCGAATACAGGATTCATCGAAACAAGATTCTACAAATACCAAAGAAGGATGGAATGAGGTATGGAGCAGATCATCCAAGAAGATACTGAACAAGCTACAGTATGCATCAAAACAAGCCTCCATTCAGA
>NW_018229007.1:117946-118876 GCF_001263595.1 Phalaenopsis equestris
GCATATTTAGACTTCGACGTTCAGGAGCTCATCCCCGATAAAATGATGTTAAGAGGATTCAACCAAAAGGGAGAAAGATCCCTTGGATCAATTTCATTACTTATGAAGATTGAAGAACTTGTAACAACCGTTAAATTTCATATCATTGACGCCGAGACCTCTTTTAACGCTCTATTGGGTCGATCGTGGGTTCATGAGCACAATATGGTTCCATCATCCCTACACCAGTGCATTAAATACCACAAAGATGGTCAAGAAAATCACATCATGGGAGATCTACAACCATTTTCAGTGCATGAAGTTGGTATCCATGAAGATGCTGCCTACTACGCGACCGCAAAGAAAACTGTCTTCTCGCGCGAAATTTTGACGAACAAAGATAAAAGTACAGAAAGATCATATAAAGGAGGCCATACAACTCCGCTTCAATAACCTTCTACCACTCCCATACAACGAGTTGGTGGAGGTTCTTCTAGTTCACGCACCCGAGGTCGAGGCCGGGGACGCGGACGAGGAAAGATCAATTTAAATATTGAACAGACTAGGCCAACTATCAACATTGGTGATAAAGACAGTTCTGAAGATGGAATAATGATGACAAAACAGAAGAGACCTCAGTATGAGATATGCCTAGAAGATACAGAGTGGAATGAATATGAAACAATGTATGATCAGATAAACCACTATGTGAATTCCATGACCCTTACTTTGATTCTCCCTCAAAAGCTCAAGAGTTTAGAAGTCAAGGAAGTCCATTACGTTGGTTCAAAGCTTATTAAAATTTACCATGCTTCTACTTCTACTAATCTTGAAATCATGTAAATTTAGACGATGATCCCAATGAATTAATGGAATTACCTTTTGGTTACTTTTCTTCTTGTGTACAAAATTTAATTCAACAGAGATATTAAACAAATGTCAAAAGATAAA
>NW_018229007.1:118926-119768 GCF_001263595.1 Phalaenopsis equestris
TCTAACAATTCAAAAGAAGGTCTTTGGTACAGTTGGACCAGTCGATGATTCTTAATTTTGCATGATTGTTACTAGTGAGTCAGAAAAAGATTGTCTCGATGTAGAAGATGACTCTAACGATCAAGCAATAGAAGATGCTCTGCCAGAATTTGAGGAAGAAATTAAATCCACTATTGATGAATTGAAAGAGATTAACCTCGGGACTAAAGAACGACCCTGACCCACATTTATAAGTTCTCTAATTGATGACAAAGAGTCTGCAAAACTAGTCAAACTATTAGCAGAGTTCAAATATTGCTTCGCGTGGAGCTACGACGAAATGCTAGGACTGTCAGCAGAGGTTACAGTCCATAAACTTGGGGTGGACAAGAATGTACCCCAGTAAAATAAGCTCCCAGGAGAATGCGCCTCAAAATAGAACAACAAGTTATCGTCGAGGCGAGAAGCCAACTTTGTTAAAGAAGAGCAGTACCCCACGTGGTTAGCCAATATTGTACCGGTTAAAAAGAAAAATGGACAAATCCACGTTTTGTGTACTTCAAAGATTTGAACAAAGCATATCCAAAAGACGAGTTTCCACTACCTATATCGGAAATGATGGTGGGTATCGTTTCAACACATGAAATTTTCTCCTTCATGGGCGGATCGTCTGGGTATAACCAAATCAAGATGGCTCCCGAGGATGCAGCACTTACAGCTTTCAGAACATCGATTGGAATCTTCTACTACGCAATGATGTCATTCGGCCTAAAGAACGCTGGAGCAACATATCAGCGTGCAATGATGAAGATTTTTGACGACCTCATTCACAATCAAGTAGAATGCTACGTGGATGATCTGGT
>NW_018229007.1:122423-126754 GCF_001263595.1 Phalaenopsis equestris
GACTGCCCTTCATGATAGCTACTCCAGCAAGGGGCTTAATAGCTGCCCACAGTGAACAACTACCAAATACTCCACTCCGCAGAACACAACGGAGAATTGCAAGCCGAAAGAAACAGAGAGCCTTTCTGCGACAGGAGCGCAAGCGCCAAAGAAACGTAAGCAATTTTCTTACCCCCATTCCTGAGGGACATATCTACGATCCATATCTGAGAGAGACTTCTGCCAGCCTGCCCACTACAGATGAAGAATTAGAATTTCTGACATGATCAGATGTACCCCCGGTGCCAGATATCTTGCGCAGAGGTAGCCCAACATGCAACGTCTAGATACCAGCCAGGACATCAGTCACGGGCACATTTATAGAATGCCCGGACTGCAACCATTGCCAACCAACTTACAATAAAAGAAAACACAAAACTCAGGCTTGAATAACTGGAGAGTCTCAAGGGAAAACGACTAAAAGCATAACAACATTTGGAGCTCTACCAGGCAAAGATGGTACAAGGAGGTGTCATAGATTTTAACATGGATTTCAACCAGATTGATATGGACTATGATGGTCCTCTAATGGACGTAGTCAACAAAGAAGAAAAGAAGGGACTACCTTCACTGTTGAGGGTGACCACTCAAGACGATGTGTCACGTAAAGGTAAAAACGTGATAGCAGAACAAGATCTGAGGGAAGGGCCCAGCCGACTGCCCTTCATGATAGCTACTCCAGCAAGGGGCTTAATAGCTGCCCACAGTGAACAACTACCAAATACTCCACTCCGCAGGACGCAACGCAGAAATGCAAGCCAAAAGAAACAGAGAGCCTTTCTGTGACAGGAGCGCAAGCGCCAAAGAGACGTGAGCGGTTTTCTAACCCCCATTCCTGAGGGACATATCTCCGATCGAGATCTGAGAGAAACTTCTGCCAGCCTACCTACTACAGATGAAGAATCAGGATTTCTGACAGGATTAGATGTACCCAGTCCCAGATATCTTGTGCAGAGGTTGCCCAACATGCAATGTCGAGATATCAGCCAGGACATCAGCCACGGGCGCGTTTTTAGAATGCCCGGACTGCAACGTTTTACATCTACAACATTTCAGTACCTTAGAAGATTACACTTCAAGCACCAACGAGTCTCAGACTCCAGATTTCGTGGCTAATGAGCCGTATGTCCCACTGGGGATGGATCAGCGCGCACCGCGGAGCCCAGGATCATACATCCCACTTGAGGCTGAATCTCATATTCCGGATCGACTGGCACCGGTTTGGATTCTCGCCGAGGCCCAGAGGAAGGAACGCCTCAGGGAGCTGCCAACTCCCGTATGGTAGAATACTACGAAATAAGCAAGGTAAACAAAAGAGAATTCGAGTTCTATGAAGAGGTTCAGGGAAATTTTATCAACATATTGGAGGGCCTGGAACTATATTCCAGGGTTTTCTCAGAAATTGATGAAAGAAGCATCCTGGACTGCATCTTCAATCTAAGAGATAAAGGTCGAGCGGGCCTTCTCATGGAAAGAATGTATTCTGAGCCGAAGAAATGGATGTGGGGAAAGGGAAGAATCACCATCCAATGCGGATGTTGCTACAATTTTACAAACGACAGACAGGGGAATCCGCCTGGGATCCTCAAATACGACCAAGTGGATCTGTTACCACCGATGATAAAGTGGATGATAAAGAGAATGGTTAAGTGGAATCCTACCCGCCACTTGCATTCCTAATAGTTGCATCATCAACATTTATGAAGAAGGTGACTGCATTCCCCCGCACATTGACCATCATGACTTTGTGAGGCATTTTCATATGGTCTCATTTTTGAGTAAGAGCAATATTGTGTTTGGAAAATAAATCGATGTAATCGGCCCTGGTGAATTTAGAGGAGTTGTGGAGATTCCTCTTCCAGTTGGTTTAGTACTTGTTCTCAAGGGCAACGGTGCAGACATTGCCAAGCACTGCATTCCAGGAGTACGACACCGTAGGGTGTCCATGACCTTCCGCAGAATGGATGACAATAAGATATCATATGTATTCCAGCAAGACCCAAAGTTGGAGGCACTGTTTCCTTATGAGCTATGAGAAGGTTGTACCTCTGAATACATGCGAAGGGAACTCTTATCCTGGAGCATGACTCAAAAGTTCTGCTTGATTAGGAGCTCGATATACCAAGCGTAGAGGGTTCACTTGCTTTCTTTTACAAGCATGACATGCATTTGATGTAATCAATCTATGATGTACTCATATCTTGAGATGACTTTCAATGCATTTCAGCATGTATTACATGATGTGCCTTTTGAGGCATTAGCCTATATTTGATCTGTAGCATCTTTATTGAGGCAGATTAATGAAAATTTCTCTCAAGTTGTGCCTTTTTGTCAATTGCCTTTCTGTACGATGTATGAAAGTCGCGAATCATGCGATGGTTCAGAGTTCCTATGAACAAAGAACGAAACAACAAATCTTCGACAACGTAATAAAACACAAATGAAAGATAATCATAAATGAGTGAATAACAAAAAAAAAATTCTTTTAAATCAACCAATTAAGATTAAAACTTTAAAAAAAATTCTGAAAAATTAAATTATGATAAGAATAACAAGAAAATAAAACAAACTTGTTGAGTGGATACTTCCGCTTTTGGAATTTCCTACTCTTTGTACGCGCAGCACAACCATCGTTATCTACGTTAACTCTCTTCAGATAACTCTCCGTACATCCTCGCAGAATTTCACATCCTGCACATAACTACACAAAGCTCTAAAAATCTTCTTCAGCAAAGCTCTAAAAATCTTCTTCAAAATCAACCTTCTCATATAACACCAATCTTCTTCAATATCAACCTTCTCATATAACACACTACTGAAAATTCAACATCACAAGCTCTTTGTAAACTTCATATCACATCTTCAAATCAGTACCTAAATCCTGATTCTCACATTTCAATGTTGATAGCTAAATTTCGACTCTCTCCTGGAATTGATACCTACATTTCAATTCTCACATCTTTGAATTGATACTTACATTTCAATTCTCACATGTTTGAATTGAGACCTACATTTCAATTCTCATTTCTGAATCAGTCCTAAATTTTTGATTCTTTACGTTCGAGGTCGATTCTTACATTCCGACACCTTCTTTTGAGAATTAACCTACATTTAAATTCTCATTTCCGAATCAGTCCTAAATTTTTTATTCTTTACGTTTGAGGTCGGTCCTTACATTCCAACGCTCTCTTTTGAGAATTGACCACATTTCAATTCCAATTTCTGAATCAGTTCAAAATCTCTGATTCTTTACATTTGAGATCGGTCCTTACATTCCGGCACCTTCTTTTGAGAATTGACCTACATTTCAATTCTCATTTCCGAATCAGTCCTAAATTTATGATTCTTTACGTTTGAGGTCGGTCCTTACATTCCGATGGTCTCTTTTGAGAATTGACCTACATTTCACTTCTGATCTCATTTCTGAATCAGTCCTACATTTCTGATTCTTTACATTCGAGGTCGGTCCTTACGTTTTGATGCTCTTTTTTGAGAATTTACCTACATTTCAATTCTCATTTATGAATCAGTCCTACATTTTTGATTCTTTAGATTTGAGATTGGTCCTTACAATCCGACACCTTCTTTTGAGAATTGACCTACATTTTGATTCTCATTTCTGAATCAGTCCTACATTTCTGATTCATTACATTCGAAGTCGGTCCTTACACTCTAACTCTCTCTCTCTCTCACTCTCTATCTTTTCGAGTTGATATTTGAATTTTAAGTCCCACCTCGGGGTAAACACTTACATGCTGACTCCCGTCCTTTGGAAATTTTTGAAATTTCATAACTCAAAGTCCACTCTCCAATCCTCAGCGAGAGTCCCTACTTCTCGACTTGATTAAACACACACCTGCTAATTCCCCGGGAGAAACAAATCACACACACAACTCTACACATACTTTTTGGTCTGTTGACTTAGGAGTTTGTATTGGTTTTTGTTGATCTCGTTGGTCAACGCCAATAGGCGCAGTGTGCTTTCCCAGCACACCACACCTATTGGGGGTCCATTTGTTGACCTCATTTTTGGTTGAGGTTTAGTTTTTCCTCTTTAGTAGCCTAGGGTTGAGCCATAGGCCATTTCGTTTTGACTATTCCTAGAAAACTAGACATGGAACCCTCACCACTAGAAATTCCAAACCCTTCTCCACTCAACTTGAAGTTTCACATATTGGTCCTAACCTCTAAATACTTAGTAGGTGGGGTCACTGTGGGGGAAACTCAGGATGAGTCACCCTTAGGATTGTTGGACCTTAGGGTTGACCTTGGGTGTTGGTCTGGAGCTAAGG
>NW_018229007.1:126770-128146 GCF_001263595.1 Phalaenopsis equestris
CACTATGTAGAGGACCCAAAATGGGATTTCCATTGGTTCATGGCTTATTGGTGATGATTGGTACCTCAACTCTACCAAAATACCCATCTTGGCAATTTGCCCCTAAAATAGCCCCAAATTACCAAAATACCCCTCTTGGGCTCAAAATCCCAAAAATTCCAAAAAATTACCAAAAAATCCTAATAAATCGTAAATAATGGCAATTTCATTTCTCTCAACTACCACATAACCAAATTTGGCCAATTTGACCATCTTTAACCAAAATCCCCAAATAGCCCTTTAAAGACCCAAATTTCCCAAAATGCAACTCAAATGTCCATCAATTGGGTCTCAATTGACCCCAATTCCAATCCTAGCTCAAATTCACTTTTTATATGACCAAAATAAACCAAATACAAGCTCAATTGGTCCATGGTTTGAGCCCAGTTTTGATTTGGGTCAAAACCCCTATTTTGACCATATGACCTAATTTCACCAAATTGAACCGATTGCCTAATCAATTGGCCTCAATTAATGTTGAAAAATCTTTATGGCATTCCTATAAATCAAAATCAACCATCAGTTGGCATTGGTGAAGCCTCAAATCCATTTGATTTTGGCCTAAATAAAAAATTCTCAAATTTAGCCCCAAATTGGCTAAGTCCCAAAATTTCACCCAATTGATTGCCTTAACCCCTAAATTGGCATCCAATTCATGTTGAAAACTCTTCATGAGGTCCCTATTGACCATTTACAATAATCAATTTGGACTTAGCCCAAGGCTAACCCAAGCTAGACCCAAGCCTAGCCCAACATCAACAAATTGATTAAAGTTCAAAATTCCCTCAAATTGGCCCATCAATTGGACTCAAAACCACTTCCATCCTCCAACAAAGTTGTTCCTTATGATCATATACACCAAATTCAACAATCAATTGGACCAATTGACATGTCTAGCCTAACCTAAACCCAAGTTTTGGTCATTTGCACCCACTTGGACCCATGCACTAAATGTGACCTATCCACCTTAAAGCCACCAATTTAACTCCACCACACCCATTAGTTGGACTTAGTGACCAGTCCAAACACCATGAAATCACCTAAATCAAGCCATGAACCAAATGTCCCCCAAATTAAGGGATCTTATTTCCAAAAATGCACATGCTTAAAATATCTTTGCCAAATCCAAACATATTTTCATTAAATTGATGTGATGGATTCCTTTGGGTTCCCTGAGCTCCTAGCCACCTCCCCTTAGCTGGCAAGCCAGCCTAGTGGTCAAAGAAGCTCAAAATTGAGAGCCACCCCCATGACAACTCACCCAAACCAAACCTAGAGGTCAGCTCATCCAAATCAAACTATGGAGCTCCTCTGCCCTCCACCTACGCACCACAATG
>NW_018229007.1:128181-130067 GCF_001263595.1 Phalaenopsis equestris
TTTATAAAAAAAACGCGCCTCCACCAGCCATGGGAGGTGTAATGAAATTTTCTTAGAGAGGCCTGTCCAAACCTCACACAGAGCTTCCCTAAGATCCCCTCAGTGCATTCCAACAATTTTCCCTCACCCATCCAGAGCTCAATTTTGAGCTTGAAACCTTGGCGGAAACCAGGATAGAACCCAATACACCTCCACACTCCACCGAACTTCAATTTCTTGTGCCCACACCTTCACAAGAGTGAAAGAAGCCCAAGCCCCATCAAATCCCCCTTCCATAGAGCGTCTACCATAGCTCTAGACCAACACCTGAAATCGAGCGTGGTCGAATTCATACCTAGGCCTTACTCCAAGACCAGGGACTCAATCCCTAGCCTCCTTGGACCCCAAAAAATGTGTTAAGCACCTCTGATCGAAGCCTCCCTTCTCAGAGCAAAGGTATAAAACTTCTCCTTCTCCCGAGCTTATTTTGATTCTCCATTTACTTAAGCTTGATTTCATGGTAGCTTAGTCATATGGATGTGTTCGTCTCACTTAGAGGAGTTCATAGGATCAAACCCGAAGTGATTTGGTTGAGTCTAGGCCAAGATCTTAAGGTTTTAGTGTGGACGAGCACGGGATCATCCGATCGGGGACGATGACGGGGAGCCATCTGATCGAGCGTGTATTAAATGGATGGGGGAGATCGCGCCGGACAGCACTTCAGGACATGAATAGTGGGCTGAGTCAGCAAGCTACGTGGACGGCGGCGTCCAACCAGAGAGCGCCACGCATGCTTTCGGAGACGTCGTAGGTTGAGGTGGCACGCGCGGTTTAAATAGAAAAATAGGGGTATTTTCTTATTTATTTAATCCCAAAACTTCAAAAAAATGTAACTTTGTGTAGAAAAATCACAAAAATAAAATAAAAATACTCTTTTGCTCAGTGAACAGAGGAGAACAATGTGGAATAATTTTAAAGTCTATTTGATGCATAAAATATTTTTAATTAATTAAACACTGTTTTGAATCATTTGATTCTCCATGCATATTGGCACATCACCTTGGCTTGAAATTTTGACATGTTGTAGCCTCTATCAGGGGAAAAATTCTATGATTTTTCCAAAGTCAGTGAAGGTCCCTATACAGAAACCTATCTTTTTCAAGTTATTTCAAATCATTTCCTTAAAATAATCATGGAAATTAGCATATTGGTTATTAAATCCCAAGAAAATTTTGGAAGGTCCACCATGACTAGAGAAACCTTTAGAAATAATTTCACGGGTCAAGTCATTTAAAATGCACTTAAATTTTGCAAACACTAAATCATTAAGATATTTAACTTTGGAAAATTTTAACTTGAAAATATAAACATTTAGATGACTTTATATTTTATCTCCATAGTGATTTATGATCCAGGGAACTCATCATAAAAATTTCAAAATATTTTGAGTTCATTTGACGCCTTAAGTTGATTTTTAAAGATAAATACAACTTTCAACACTTCAATGATTTTTAAAAAAATAAAAATAGAACTCAAAAAAATTTGAAACTCAATGATTTTTTAAAAAATAAAAATAGAACTCAAAAAAATTTGAAACTTAATTTTTTGAGTTCTCTCTGATCAGAGGTATTTTCTAAAAATAAAATAATATTTAATATAAAAATTTCATTTTTAGCCTATTCTAAATATTTAAATAATTAAAAATTCATAAAAATCATAAAAACAAAAAAACTCATGGAAATGTTCCAAATTGTTTTCTAATCACTTAGGAACAATTACAATATTTTTTCTGGTTTTCTAAATAACGATACTGAATTTCAAAGCTTAAAAATAATTTTTAAAAGGCTAAAAATGAGTTTTCACTAAAATAATTCCAATAAATCAAGGAAAAATCAAAAAAATATAAA
>NW_018229007.1:130187-131242 GCF_001263595.1 Phalaenopsis equestris
TCACATTTTCTCCTCTGATGTCTCAATTGACCCATGAATGAGGTAGGATAAAAATTTCAAAGTCATTTGAATTGAATTTGACAAATTATGAAGTGTTAGAGCCTTAGGGGCAAATGTGTAATTTTGGAAATTTTGCCTTAATTAACATTTAGGCTTAATTCAAAGAGGGAAATGGGTAACCTCTGATTTTAACTATTTTATTTGGATGATTGAAACTAAAAAGGGGATTAGTTGGTAGAAATCAATCTCACTTTCTTAATTAAGATTAATAAATTTCTAAATTATTTAAGTTTGACAGTTTATTAAAATTAAATGATCCTGGACTTAGGGGTATGACTTTTGAAGTCAATAATTAATCAATTTAATACCCCTATCTTGAATTTTAAAAAAAATCTAAATCATGAATCATGACCACTTAAAGCTTAACCCTTTTCAAAACTAATTAAGACACTCACCTAGGTCTTAAAGGGTTTAGTGGTGACTTAGGCTAAATAAAAAATTGATTAAACAAGGATTAGAGAAATAAACATAACTAAGTCAAACATCCTGGAAACACCACTAAGCCCAATTAGGATTAAAATTTGGCTAAGTGATTCAAATTACATTAACTTGCTTCTTCAAGGGTCTTCACCCACATAATTTTCAAAACTAAATGATAAATGATAATTGCCCTATTCTTAGGGATAATTGAAACATCATGGTTCACTGAGTAATAAGGGTATTTACAGGATGAACCATTAAGTAACATAATGAGTTTAAATGGACTCGAGGTTTTTCATTAGTTGGTGAGAGAGAGGCATGGACCTGCTTCCCCCTCTTAACTTGTTGGATACCTCAGAGGCCTATTAAACTTAATATACTTCGCTCAATGAAATCATCCTTAATCAAATTTTTAAGGACTCACCAAAATATGAAATAGGGTTAAGGAAATTACCAAAATTTTACCTTTCCTGCTTTTCATAAACTGCCTCAACATGCATTTTAAGTTTCAGGTGGTGGAACAAGAAGACTCACTAGGTACACTTTTACAGTTTATAGTACCATCTTTCTTCTGC
>NW_018229007.1:131289-133624 GCF_001263595.1 Phalaenopsis equestris
GAAGCCAAACATTAGGATAGCTTGGGAAGTCACCGAGGTTCTCCTTTGGATCCATGACATCCCCTAGTTCTTCCTCCTTTGGACTCTACAACAAAATGTTCTAAATTTGAACCAATCCCCTTTTACACCTCTACGTCCAATCTCATTGAAGAGTCCAACCCTTTGACATTCCTTGAAGCTAATATTTCCTGATTTTTATCGAGAGTCTTCTTAGGTGACTATGGTCATTTAAGATGTAATTAACTATAGGGGCTTGCCCTTATAAGAAGCATGTCTGAACCCAACTTAATAAAAACCCTATTTAATCCTTTATATTAAATAGGGGAACTTTTCATCAAATATAAAAATTTCGCAAACCAAACAGATGTCGTATATTCCTTAGTTTATTTGATCGAACCTCATCCTCAAATCTTGTGTTTGTCTTTCGGGATAGATACAGGATTTGAGGTATAGCGCTCTTTCATTTAAACTATGAAAAATATGGGGTCAGTTTGATTTCATATTTTTCTAAAACTAAAAATATATGTAAATTAAATGTCCTTCCTATGCGAGCGACGGGATTTCAACTCTGGTGACCGACAGCTTCTTACGGGCAACTCCTCCAACCAAAAATAACGCTGACAGCAACATAAATTCTCACCTCAGCTTTAAGCCTTTGTACAACCATGTCGTACAATACAGGTCCTAACTTGTCTTAAGATTCTGAGGTTGTCATTTGTCACGATTTAAACCCTAACATCTTCCAGGCTATTTGTGTGATCATTTCAAACGAATGTAAGCCCTAACTAATAAAATTGGCAGAATGAAATACTTAAATATTTCTCCTCAAAACCGACGCCAAACATTAGGATAGCTTGAGAAGTCACCGAGGTTCGCCTTTGGATCCATGACATCCCCTAGTTCTTCGTCCTTTGGATTCTACAATAAAATGTTCCAAATTTGAACCAATCCCCCTTCACACCTCTACGTTCGATTTCGTTGAAGAGTCCTACCCTTTGAAATTCCTTGAAGATTATTTTTTTCTTGATTTTTACTGAGAGTCTTCTTAGGTGACTTTGGTCATTTAAGATGTAATTAACTATAGGGGCTTGTCCTTTTAGGAAGGATATCTGAAAACCCCGCATAATATAAAACCTATTTAATATAAACCCTATTTAATTAATATAAACCCTATTTAATTAGCTATATTAAATAGGAGAACTTGTCGGCAAATACAAAGGTTTCGCAGACCAAACAGACGTCATACTTTCCTTAGTTTATTTGATCCAGCCTCATCCTCAATTCTTGTGTTTATCCTTTGGGATAGATACAGGATTTGAGGTATAGTGCTCTTTCATTTTAAACTATGAAAAATATGAGGTCAGTTTGATTTCATACTTACACGTCCTTTCGAAGCGGGCAACGGGATTTTGATTCCGGCGACCGACAGCTTCTTACGAGCAACCCCACAAACCAACCCGAAATAACGCCGACACCTACCTTCCAACTCTCTTCCGCTTCAAAGTTGAACGGCTTTTACTTACTATTTATTTTGTTCATTCAAATTTGTTTTAGTATTACTAGGAAGTGTTCCTTGGGATCTATTACGTAATGAATTTGTAATTTTTCTAAGTTGATTCTCAATGTTTCTATTTGTAGCTCTTGACTTTGTAACTGATTTCCAATATGTAACACCACTTCTTCTATAGATAACTTCTTCTCCTTAAATTGTGTATTACTGTTAAGAAATGGAGGATAATGAGATCTATAATTATTATTCCCTTGATTGTTCCAGTTTCCTAATAGGTTTTCTTGATTGTTCCCCCATTGCTAATTATTACCACCCGTAGTGTTATTCAAGTTAAAGTTGAGATGGTTCTTCCAACCTTGGTTATAATAGTTTGAATATGGGTTATTCTTCTTGTTATTTATGACATTCAAAGTCTCTAATGATGCTTGAGAATCTACCATTTGGCCTAATAAATTATCTTCAATCATGGAAATTGGTTCAGAAAAATTCATTCCAAATTGATCTAACTTCCTTGAAATTTCAACAACTTGATTTGCTAACATAGTAAATGCATCAGATTCATGAATATTGGCTAATTTATTTAGATTCACCCTCTCAAAAGGCCATTGAATATTATTGGTAGTCATTTCTTCAATTAAATCATAAGCATCATGAAATGGTTTTGACATCAATGAACCGCTAGCAACGACATCGATAATAGATCTAAGAGATTCAGTAATCCATTGTAAAAAGTATGAATTATTAACCAATCTGGTATAGCATGGTGTGGACACTTTCTTAAGAGTTTTTTAAATTGTTCCCATGCTTCATAAATAGATTCCCCTT
>NW_018229007.1:134107-139139 GCF_001263595.1 Phalaenopsis equestris
GCCAAAAACTTGATCCCAATATTTTTTATATGTAAGTATTTATGAAGTTGACACCACTACCTGAAGATTTTAATCCCCGACAACGGCGCCAAAAACTTGATCCCCGATAACTGCTTAAATGCAACAGTATAACAATACTTTAATTATATTTTTACTTATATTTCCTTACTTTGCAACAGATTCAATACTTGATCCTAAAGAAAATAAGAATTTAACTTTTCCATTTATATATAATGGGATACTACGCAAGTATACGTATTATCATCAAGTAATATAAGACTTTTTGATTAAGACCTGAGTATCGAACCCACAGTGAAATAATGCAATATGCTTTATTGATCTGCAAACTTTTTATTTAAAAAAATAATTTAAACTAGAGATGTATTAACAGTAATTAAAATTTAAATATTTTTGGTATTTTTGATATTTTGACAAAACAGTAACAATTTAAAAAGATAACTTGAGTTTTTGTAAGAGAAAAGAACTGGATTTGAAAATATGTTTCTCCTTATCATGAATTAGTAATAAGCATAGGAATTCTGTTATGGTAGTATGCAAATTGTGTTGTGACAAATAAGAGAAATTTTATTCTTTACCCTTACTAGAGATGCTATAAAGAACATTGGCTAATTTAAAGTTTGAATTGTTCTAAAGACCAGCTAGGAAGGGAAGATACTAGCTCTCACTCTAGAGTTCCGTTGATTCCCTCCACCTGGGGGCTAACATCTCGTATCAAAACCTAATATAATAAACCAAGTTGGGGGCTTTAACCTGTCACTTTAAATTTCTCTAACTCTACCCTTCAATGATTACTTCTCTATTTATTTGCACTAAATCATATGAATTACATTCTCATTCATACAACCTCTTGTGTTTCTTTCCAAGTATTGACTGAGACAATACCAACCCGGTTCTTACATGTTCTCACAACCAATTTTAACATCTGGATTTGCCAAATCAAGAAGTAAATGAATTACATGGAATTAAACCATCACAAATTTTTCCAACATTAAAGATTAATACTCTCCAAAACTTCCATCCAACACTTTAATTACTTATCATTTTAACGAGAAAGATAAAGAAAACTACTCAGAATCCATGGAGAATATAAAACCATACCTTAGTTTAAAAGTATAAATCATTGTCAAACCTACAAGAAGTCTCGATTAAAACCAAAAGTAGTTTAAAAATAAAAGATAAAAACATATCTCAAATCCTGTACCGAACTCTTGAAGTTCCTTTGAATCTCTTTTATTTTTCAACACTCTAAAATCTCAAAATAAAACTAAACACAAATGGAAAATAGTAAATTTTGTGCGGTGCTCAAATCTCTTCACAAGATTCTCCATGATCCTCCCCCTCTTCAAGCACCCACATCAAATGTAAAAACTTCCTTCTTTTATAAATCTTCAAGTGGTACCTTGGAAACTCTTTAAAATGTGTCAAAATTATATGTATTCTCCAAGGGATGCCTCCTTTCGCATGTTTTTTAATAATATTTTCATTTCTACTGGTCATAACCACCCTCTTTAGTCATTAGGTGCCTCAAATACCTCTTCAAAATTTGGTCAAATGAAGAAAACCGCCAAATAATTGCCTTTGGCGCTTAAGCACGAGGCCTTTGGCACTTAGGCGCGGCCTTATCTAGTTATCTGG
This sequence comes from Phalaenopsis equestris, assembly GCF_001263595.1. Taxonomy (NCBI): domain Eukaryota; kingdom Viridiplantae; phylum Streptophyta; class Magnoliopsida; order Asparagales; family Orchidaceae; genus Phalaenopsis; species Phalaenopsis equestris. Next base: position 135,764 of record NW_018229007.1, read on the forward strand.
CTCTTAAGTGTCAAATCTGGCACTTAAGTGCCAAAACACTTTTGCACAATTTTCATTTTTTTGTTCCAAATTTGATCCTTTTTCATTCCTTTCAGCAATTTTCAAGTTTGTACATGTACCTGAAAGGAAAACACACAAATGTCTTCCATTAAAGTGTAATATCTACCTTAGTTTAAAAGTATAAATCATTGTCAAACCTACAAGAAGTCTCGATTAAAACCAAAAGTAGTTTAAAAATAAAAGATAAAAACATATCTCAAATCCTGTACCGAACTCTTGAAGTTCCTTTGAATCTCTTTTATTTTTCAACACTCTAAAATCTCAAAATAAAACTAAACACAAATGGAAAATAGTAAATTTTGTGCGGTGCTTAAATCTCTCCACAAGATTCTCCATGATCCTCCCCCTCTTCAAGCCTCTCTCCCTCTTCAACCACCACCCACATCAAATGTAAAAACTTCCTTCTTTTATAAATCTTCAAGTGGTACCTTGGAAACTCTTTAAAATGTGTCAAAATTATATGTATTCTCCAAGGGATGCCTCCTTTCGCATGTTTTTTAATAATATTTTCATTTCTACTGGTCATAACCACCCTCTTTAGTCATTAGGTGCCTCAAATACCTCTTCAAAATTTGGTCAAATGAAGAAAACCGCCAAATAATTGCCTTTGGCGCTTAAGCACGGGGCCTTTGGCACTTAGGCGCGGCCTTATCTAGTTATCTGGCTCTTAAGTGTCAAATCTGGCACTTAAGTGCCAAAACACTTTTGCACAATTTTCATTTTTTTGTTCCAAATTTGATCCTTTTTCATTCCTTTTAGCAATTTTCAAGTTTGTACATGTACCTGAAAGAAAAACACACAAATGTCATCCATTAAAGTGTAATATCTAAAAAATAGGTATAAAAATGCGTCTGAAAATGCTATATATTTTAGGTGTACCAGTGGCCAAAAAAGGCCAAACTCAGTGCGCTTTTAGATTATTTCATTTACCTTTTTGTACTTCTTGGCTCGAGCTTGCTTGTTAAACAACAATATTACCCTGCATGAAAACCAAATCTTCTAAGATAGCCGTAAAACAAAAACTAAAACTAAAAATTAAACAATATAAAATTCTCCGCCACAACATTCAAAATATAATACAACTCAAAATTTAATCAAAAACATCAAAAAATAAAAAAATTGCAACTAAATTAAAATGTTTCTTCGGATGATCGAGAATCCCTCAGAGGAAGTAACCTACGGTTGCTAACGAGATTTCCCACTACCTAAATGAAAGTATAGAACTCATTAAGTTGAGTTTAGTAAATTCATTTAGACTAAGTGGATCCAAAAGAAAATAGTGGTGCTAGAACGAGGGAACCGTAGGATCCTAACTTTTGTCGCTCTAATCAACTTTAATATGCCCCATAATAATTAAATAACCATGACCTTAAGGGACATCTAATTTGACATCACAACTTGACACATTAGAAAACCTAAACTTGCTACGATGAGGAGCTTGGAGCTAGCATTGTGGGTAGTACGACCATCATCAATAGCAAACATGTCTACATCAGCTAAGCCCTTCCTTAAATTTAAACAACCAAGTCATTGGACTTCGAAGTGCTTTGCTTATGCAACATAAATCCTCAACTTTTCTCTAGGTCTTTATATAACTTTGTTGTACAATATAAGCTCTAAGTCATTTTAGGATTTTGAGGTTATCGTTCATCATGACCTAAATCCTCTTATATTTTAGGTTATTTGTGTGATTGTTTCACGCGAATGTAAGTTCTAATTAATATAATTGACAAGATGAAACATTTAAATATTTCTCTCCAAAATTAGAGCCAAACCATAGGGTAGCTTAGGAAGTCACCGAGGTTCTCCTCTGGGTCTGTGACATCTCCTAGTTCTTCCTCCTTTGGATTCTACAATAAATGTTCCAAATTTGAGTCATTTCCCTTTCACACCTCTTTGTTCGGTCTCGTAAAAGTCTCATCCTTTTGACCTCTTTGAAGATAATATTCCCTAATTTTTATCGAGAGGTTTCTTAAGTGACTTTGTTTATCTAAGTTGTAATTAACTATAGGGGCTTGCCCTTATAGGAAGTTTTTCAGAACCCAGCTTATCATAAACCTTGTTTAATTTTTTGTATTAAAAAGGGAATCTTGTCGGCTTATAAATAAAATGGTTTTCGGAGACCAAACGGATGTCATACATTTCATAGTTTAGTTGATCGAACCTCACGCTTAAGTCTTATATTTATCATTCGGGATAGATACATGGTTTTAAGTGTAGTGCTCTTCCATTTGAACTCTGAAAGACATGACATCAATTTAATTTCATATTTTTTCTAAACTTATATATATGTAAATTAAATTTCCTTCCAAAGCAGGCGACGGGATTTCGATTTCGGCAACCGACCGCTTCCAACGGGCAACTCCACAACAAAAAAATAGTGTCGACAATAATAAATTTCATCTACCAGTTGCCCCCTAATATGTTATGTTTTTGTTCAAACTATAGTCCGCCTAGATAGGAGTTGGACAAGATTATATCATCATTGACTGTGGGAAGATGATTGTGGAATATTACCAATGAAAGAAGAGTTAACTTCCTCTCGACCAAATTAGATGCCACATCGTAACACTACTTTATTTCTGCTTGTCTGTTACCAATCAACCACCTCAGTGAAGTTACTCGAGATAGAGCTACCTTAACTATTGTATTCAGCAGTTCAAGCCCATTGAAATTGGAGCTATGATTTATGAGAATATCACCAATTATGTCGTCGCTGCTACTACTACAGGTTTGGGATTTCCATCATTGATCTTTTCATTATGTGAGCAGGCAGGTATTAGATTTGATAGCTATGAAGAGATACTGCAGCTTTTAAAGCCCATTACAAGTGTTAATGTGAAGTCTTATTCACATCACTCAATCTTTGGCTAGAGAGGTGGATTTTCTAGCAGTTCAGGTGCCTCTACTTCTCGTACTTCTACCTCATGTGCTTCAACATCACAAGGTCAGACTTCTGGATTTGATTTGCAGTCACAATTATTACAAATAATGATGGATAATATTAATTAAACTATGGATAAAGTGCTAAATTTATAGAATTTTGTAGATCATATGAATGGATATATGAAAAGGCATAGTGATTATGAAGAGAAATTTCATTCATCTTTGGAAAACCTCATGAGAGGTGACCAAAGTGTAGTTTTCCCTTCATATCCAAAATATCCATCATATGAGCCTACTGCTTTCTGGCATAGTGATGATAGTGATGATGCGGAAGAGGAGGAAGATTAGACTGAGTACTTTAGTTTAGTTTTTTTATTTTATTGTTGTGAACTCTTTGAGGTAAAATTATATTGTACAGTTGTTTTGTTTT